>NC_086321.1:235084709-235307209 GCF_036172605.1 Pelobates fuscus | reverse complement strand
CCGCACTACTAGGAATGTAGAAAATAAAATCGAATAACAAATATGAATAAAATGGTATGCATTAAATTATGTGAAGGATCTTCATAAACACAAAAAAGAATATGTTGCTGCTTTAAAGAAGAAATGTCCGGATTATATTCTTATGTTCACTGCTTAGTTGATGTGCCTAAAAGGCGCAAAACAGAAAAGGGGGCTTCTATGGTGAAGTAAGTTCATTCAAAGTATATAACAAGATACAAATTTAAAACATAAAAAATAAATTTAAAAAAAATACAAAAAAAATATCAGAAAAGTATGAGAAATATAAAAATAAAAACTCAAATACGGGGCGGGGCCGGGCCGCTGGGCCGGCTGGCAGCCATGAGCTTAGGCTCCAGATCCGAGCGCATGAAAAAAGGCTTTAAAAGTGGATACAGAGCACTCTAAAGATGGCATCGCTGCTGTCAGGGAGAAGAGCATAACCTCAGCATTGAAAATATACCAGCAAGTCTACGAAGGAAAGCTGGGAGAGCGGATGCCGACATCCCCGGCCTACTCACAGCCAAGAGCCTGGACGGAGGCGGCACTTGAGTGGAGCGGGTGGCGTGAGAGACAGACGCCACACGGACTGGCCTTGCCTGGCGGTACGGCCCCGCTTCCCCCCCCCATGGTCGGCGGGGGTTATCTCGACCTCATGGCGACGGCCCTCGCAGCGACGCGGCCTCCGTGCTGGTCTTGGGCTGCTCGCCTGCATTGGCAGAGGCTGCCCGAGTAACAGCCCATCAGAGGTTCTGATCAGATGGACATAGGGGCAGACACAGCGGAGTTCACTTAACCTCATGTAGAGGCTCTTCACTACAGCTCAGAGGACCCGGACGGCTGCTGACCTGCAAATGGGCCCCCGGGCGGCCTACCCTCTGGAGAAGCAGAGGCCCCTGCATCTGGGTTTAGGGGGGCCCAGAGAAGGATGTCCCTGGTTCTGAGAGCCCTGCAGGACTGGGGTTTACAGACCCCCGGTATACCGGTGGCCAGGGGGAAAGTACCGCAGGCTTGAGTGTGAGACCGGCGCTGGGTGAGACACACGGGACCAAACGCTTCATGGAGGCGCAGGTGGTGCTGGGGAGGTGCAGGAGACCGTCAGTACATGGACTTTTGGTGGGGAGTCCAGTGGGCTGACCTGGACTCTGAGTGCCCACGGTGCCGCGTAACGCCCCGCTGGGGGTCCGGGCCCAGCCCGGGAGGCACGGCTGGAGGACTGGCAACCCAAGGGTCGCGCGTAAATGAGCGGGAACACAGCTCCCTTGCCTCTTTATTATGCCCATGCATAATGCCATGCATATTGCCCATGCAGCCTACAAACTAATGCTTTCAGAGTTCTTAGCCCTGGGAACCCAGGTGCACAAGTGCTGCAAGTCAGGACCATCAAGTCAGAAACATGTCTTTATATCTTAACTAAGCCTGTGACCCTACAACCTTACAGTAAAGTCAGAATGTATGTCTGATATAGCATTTAGTATCTGAAGCGTTGATTCAACTTTTGCAACCTGATTACTTACTCTAAAAATGTGCAAAGCCTTTAATGCCATATTAATGTTTTTCTTATGTATACAGTCCAGTTTGCTCCAGCTATTGTGGCACAGCAAACATGCTTGTTAACCAAATGCACAAATAAAATAAAGAATTTAAAAAAAATAAAAAAAATATTTTTAGTACAGCCTGGAAAAGATCCTGCAAGTCCCATAATATGTATCTAAGTAATTGCAATTATTACAGTAATTTACACAGAAGCAATATCCTTCATGTAACTAAATGGGGCATTAAAGGAACAGTTACTTAAATAATGGTGTTTATTCTACTTTTTAAATAGATGGCACTGGATTTTATTTAGTCTTGTGTATAATATCAGTTCAGGACTGATGTGATGTGTAAAAGTTGACGTGTTGTGTCAGGCTCGTCCTACCCCGTGACTCCCTTTCCGCCTTCACTTCGTCTCTGGGCACCCGAGGGATTCTGCCTGGCTGCTCCCTGTCCTCCTACCTTGCTAGCCTACCCGGTGCCTCTGCTGATCGCGACACGGAACTCTCCTCATCTTGTAACCATCTCCGACTCTAATCTGTCTTACATCACACTATTCTTCTATCACCTCTCTATACTTCTCCTCCCATTCACAATGGGACTCGTAATACACACCGTCTACTTAATTAATATTTCACACTGAAACACGCAGACCAGAAAGAAAAATGAAACAGAAAAACCCTAATAAGGCGGGTCCAAAATAACAAACGCAGAGACATACGTATTCATTGCACTAATGTCAATATGTATTGCCAGTAAAATAATGCATCTTCCTACTTGGCCTACTGCCACTTGCAACTCCGCTGGGCTTGGTTACATCAGCAAATAGACATGTACGATTGTACGTACCTGAAGAATAGACCCAACCTCAATAACCGCTGCCAAACATCTCAACTACTAAAGTTACAGGTATTCATATAACGATTAAGTTGCATTAACTGCGCAATCAAAGTATTGTCAAAATGTATTATACTTATGTTACTGAAGACTTGATTGTTCTAGTTGATGACCTTGCCAAGATCGGCAAAAAATAAAGAATTAAAAAAAAAAAAACTCAAATACTTAATAAAACACAAGACAGTCCCCTATAGTGCAAACCCACCCTCTCCTTGTAGTCTACTTACAAGATAGCATATGCCTGGCACAGAGAGTCTGTGTGCCAATAAGTAGAACATTTAATGAGAACATTACAAGATATTATTGATAGCGTTTTTGTAATCTTAAAGAAACACTATAGTCACCTAAACAACTTTAGCTTAATGAAGCAGTTTTAGTGTATAGATCGTGCTTCTCAGGTTTCACTGCTCTATTCACTGTCATTTAGGAGTTAAATCACTTTGTTTCTGTTTATGCAGCCCTTGTCACACCTCCCCTGACTCTGATTGACACAGCCTGCAAGAAAAAAAAAAAACCTGATTTCACTTTCAATCAGATTTAATTTACCTTAAACAATTGTATCTCTTTCTCTGTAAATTGAACTTTAATCACATACAGGAGGCTCTTGCAGGGTCTAGCAAACTATTAACACAGGAGGGGATAAGCTGATCTAAATTAAACAAAACTTGCAATAAAGGAAGGATAAACTTTAGATGACTCTTTACAGGATGTATTTAGAAAGGCTGTGTAAGTGACATGCTGGGAGGTGTGACTGGGGTTCACTAACTCCTAAATGGCAGAGAATTGAGCAGTGAGACTGCAGGGGCATGATCTATACACCAAAACTGTATCATTAAGCTAAACTTGTTTTGTTGACTATAGTGTCCCTTTAAATAGTAATTGGACACCGTATTCTTTTTCTTTGACTGCTTCGAAATATTAGTATTTTTGTGTCCTGTTCGGCTTCCTCCAATGTGTACCAATTTTTGATACAATGTGTTGATACAATGTTGCATCAGACATACGCTATCTTGTAAGTAGACTACAAAGGGAGGTTGGGTTTTCACTATAGGGGACTATTTTGTGTTATATTAAGTATTTGCAGTTTTTATTTTTATATGTATAATTTTTTGGTGTTTATTGTTTTTATTTGTATTTTTTAATCTATTGTTTATTTATTATATTTGTATTTTTTTATATACTTGAATAAACTTACTTCACTATAGAAAGCCCCTTTTCTGTTTTGTGCTTTTTAGGCACATCAACTAAAAAGTGAAAAGGGCATCTGTCTAATTTTAAGAAATTAATCAAACAAAGTTAGTATTGCTTAAAATAATAATTATTAATTTGCAATACATGCAATACTACAGTTTTAATACCACTGGTCTCTATCAAAGACTTATGACTTACAAATAACCATGAAGAAAGAATACTGCATTATAAAGCAGTAACCACTTCAATGCCAATTGGTTTTCAGAAAAACTACCCCCAACATCCGAGTATTTTGGGCATGCTGGAAAGGAATGTTTAAATTTTTTTGTTTGTTTGAGTATGCATGGATACCACGTTATTAATGGAAACAAAAATGAAAACTTTGGACATAAAAACATTTAAAGAATAATTAACCAAATAATGAATAATGAAGTAATGATTAGTCTAGACCCTCACATGCTACTTATGAATACTTATTGTTAAGACACCTTTTGTCTTAATAAGTAAATCACCGTTTAGTCCACCTTCCCTTCTCACCGTATCAAGTCCTTGTTCGTATACTGTATAATCCACGAACCATAACCAGGGGAAGCAGTAATCTCTCGAATAACGATATCCACCAAACGGCATAAGTTCCCAATAATAGTCCTTAAGCGTAAATAAGAATCCCCCCAATAACGAGACTGAAGCTCCGTGTTGAGGGTCAAAACAAGATCTGAGGACTGGAACATCCAGCCTGCTTTTTATTAGGAAAAGGCACACACAGGGCACTCCCAGGGGGAGGATGAAAATAACCAATTATACACAGGGTAACACCCCCACCTCTCCTCCCCTCAGATAACCACATAACACAATTATACTGTACAATAATTTACCCCAGTTATGGATGTACCCCAAAACCAGGGGGTACACCTTTAAGTCCAGCACCGCTTGAAAGGTCTTGGTTAGGGGAACACTCTGTCCAAATCCCAGCCCATTCGGTTAAGGGGTTCGGGAGTTATGGATGATTGAAGTTTTGACCGACTGCACGGATCTTCTAGCCGAAAAGAGTTCCACAAGTTTTGGCCCTGCAGTCGGTCTCCGTTCGCCGGTTAAAATCATACGAAATCCTCATCATCCACAACTATCTCCGAGTTCGCTGGATTCCCCATAGCCGATTACAAGAAACTACCGAATGGCTCGTCGTTCAGTAGTTCCAACACGAATTTCTGGGTGTATGGAGGTCTCAGCGGTGTTCACCTGTTTGGGTATCCGTTTTTAGTTCCACGCGTTCACAGGCAAACACCGCTGTTCGCACGCAAGATGGCCGCGAACACGTGCAAAAGTCCCAAAATGGCGGCCACCCATATGTTAGACATGGAGTTCGTGCGAAATGAGGTGAACGGCTGGAAAACAGGCTGGAACGGTAAAAACATGCTTCATAACATAACAAATCAGTCCTTTAGACGGATGGCCTAAAATAGTCGAATCCACTAAAGCACTAGACAGACGGATGGTTCCGTCACACTTATGAATACAGGGAGACAGGAGAAATGCAGTAAAAGTTTTAGTATCACTTCAGTGGCCATTTAAGTGTATGCATATGTGCAATTTCAAAGAAAAACCTCCTAGATGAGTCCTACATTAACAATTCACCTTTTCAGCCATAAGGTAAAAAACAAAGAAATATATATATATATATATATATATATATATATATATATATATATATATATATATATATATATATATATATAAATACTAATAGAATAGAATGAGGCAAAAATAGAAATATCTAAGTGTTACCATCATAAACAGACTATATATAAACCACATATGCATGCAACAACCTACAAGGAGCTCTGATACTATGAATCCCCAAAATAGTTACAAAAAAAACAAAATAGTAGATGTGCAAACAGTATTTATAATGTAGGTGTACAGTTAACATAAAAACCTCACTGTGATAAAACAGGAGATCGTAAGTGGCAAAACAACCATATACACTTGCACTCTCCATTAGACGTAAGTCTCCATAATCTAAAATACATAAAAATAAACACAGACCCAGTGCAATATAGTCAAAATAAAATATAATCTGTTATGCCCTGTAAGAAATGAACTCACAAGTGTGGAGTGGTTATAGTACCACTCTGGACCATCAGGCACAGGATTCTAGTTCTGTGATTTTTTTTGTACACAGCAATTATGGATATTTAATTGTATTAAAACACTAAAACTCTCTTTGTGAAGACCTGTGAATGCAGCCTATTTATTTATTACAGATACATTGTGTGTGCTTATATATTACTCAATCATCAAGAGGTGGCAAGAGATAGCCTTACATATTATTGTTATATTTATTTTTCTAATTTAAAATATTGGTCTTTTCAGAGTAAAACATTTAATTATACAGTAAGCATACCCACATGCAGACACAGACAAACTCACTGACACAAGCTCATTGATGCACAGACAATCTCATCATTGATATACATACACTCATTGACATAAAAACACAAGCTCACTGATGCACACAAATAGGCTCACTGACAGACAATCTCACTGACACACACAGACAAGCTTATTGATACACAAAGAAATTTAGTACAGAAAAACTCTGACACGCACAAGCTTAATACAGACAAGCTCACTGTTACACACACACACACACATGCTCACTGACACTCACATGCTCACTACAGACAAGCAAAGTGACACATACATGCTCACTACAGACAAGCTAACACACACATGCTCACCACAGACAAGCCCACTGATACACATACTATCTCGGTGGGCCAGTCCAGCCCTGCATAAGATAAACATGTGCAACTTTTCAAGATTTGTTGTACATTTATAGTCATCAACATGCACAGACTTACATTATAGACAAATCTAGCTGCTTAGCATGTCATCTTTGCATGGCTACATTTGTAATTATTACCGCTTTTCAGTTATGTTATGGCATTCTGCATTTGATAAGCAGCTAGCGATTAAACTTCTCTATTGTGTTAACAAAAGATATTTGGGGTTTTCATTCTTTGAAAAGACTGGAAGGGTTATTCACTAAAGTCAGAATGTAAAGTGAATTTCAAATTTGAGGTGAAAATTGCAGAATCGGAAAAGTTAGCTATGCTTTCAGTTTAGATACTTTGGCCCAAAATTTGTCCCACAATTCTAAAGTGTTTCACACAGTGGAATGCAAGAAAGGTTGGAATAAATTACCGTATTTTTCGCTCCATAAGACGCACCTCACCATAAGACGCACCTAGTTTTTAGAGGAAGAAACCCAGAAAAAAAATATTCTGAACAAACTGTCCCATAGTGTTTCTTACTATGGGACAGTTTGTACAGAATATTTTTTTTCTCCCCTGTCCCATAGTGTCCCCCCCTCCCATAGTCTTCATCCACCCCCTCCCCATAGACTTCATCCCCCCCATAGACTTCATCCACCCCCACCCCATAGACTTCATCCACCCCCTCCCCATAGACTTCATCCCCCCCATAGACTTCATCCCCCCCTATAGACTTCATCCCCCCCTATAGACTTCATCCCCCCCCTCCCCATAGACTTCATCCCCCTCCCCATATTCTTCTCTCCCATACTGTCCCCCTCCCCTTGTCCCATAATTACTTACCTGTCTTGTAGCGTTGGCTGGCAGCACATGGCGCACCGCGGTAGTGGAACTTGAATTTCATGTTCCGGTTTCCGGCAGGACTGAAAGGAAGTGCGCACTCAGCTTGTGCACACTTCCTTTCAGTCCCGCCGGAAACCGGAACATGAAATTCAAGTTCCACTACCGTGGTGCACCCTGTGCTGCCGGCCAACGCTGCAAGACAGGTAAGTAAATCTTCATATTCGCTCCATAAGACGCACAGACATTTCCCCTCACTTTTGAGGGGAAAAAAAGTGCGTCTTATGGAGCGAAAAATACGGTATGTTTGATTGTTTGGGTTCCTTGATGTGTGACAGAGACTTTCCCTGGATTTTAATTTGAGCCATGGTCCCTTGATTGGTACATGGTAGATAAAAATAATTATCTACATACATACACGTAAAGTATTTATAAAATTAGCCCGGACTATATTTACTTGATCATAACTGACTTGGCAACAACCTTAACTTGTGAAGAATTATGCAATAGAACTATTAAACACAAAAGGATACATTGGAGTAGTAAAGAAGAACTTATTCAACATACATATTCTCCACCAACTTTATTGGAGTCTTTATTCTTCAGAACTCAGTTCTGAGTTTCTGTCTGAAATTAGCCAATATTGTCAAGAGGACAAAGGTTTTCGCTAAATAATGTTTTTATACATATATTTATTTGTCTATAAATCCCTAAAAGAACACTATAAGGCCAATGGCTACTACAATTTATTGAATTGTATATATCCATCTATTTTTTTTGTCAAACTGCATTTAAAAAATAATGGTTTCAACTGTCTACCTATGAAGTCCACCTTGTCAGCTTGGATTTCATTTGCAGAAGCTTAACCTTTCTCAATATGTTTTAAATTTGTATATGTAAGTGAAATTTGGCTGCCTCGAATCATCTTAAGCATTTTGCGACTGGACAATTGGCACAGGTGTCCTGTTACAGTGTCATTTCAATGTAATAGTGCTTCATTGTGGCAGAAAATCACTTACCCGTGTAAAAATTTTGGACACATAATAAGGAAGGTAAATTGTCCTTTTATGACATCCTTGACTGAGCTACATTGAGCTGAAGTGAATAATTGCGTGCTTAGACTGTTGGTTCATTCAGTTGTAAGAATAATATTTTCCAAAACTACAACAAAAAATCTACATTTTGCATGTGTTGGCTATGTTGTGTGTCAGTAACCTGTGCTTTGTGTTATACCATATCAATGTATTAATAATAATATTTGGCAATAACTTCTAAACACCCACAGTAATGAAAATGAAGTTGATATGTATTATCTTTATGTTATTAGTTGTGTAAAATGTTAGGCTATAATATATAATATTTTTAAATTTAAAATTAGCGTGCTTGTTTTTATTGCATGATCTTTTTTTTTTTTTTTTTTTTAAACACAGAAAACTATTAGAGTGGATGCCAGTTATTGTTAATGCTATGACACAGTCTGCTAAGCATGTTAATGACGGAAATCAAACAGCTGCTTACAAACAACAGATGTGTTTTGTAATGTATGATATAAGTACAAGAACAGAGTTGTTATTATACAGTTACACTGACCAGATAAAGAGAAGAGATAAAAGTGAAATATATCTCTTTATTGCAATCTGTGCTCCCATTTCCAGAGAATTCTGGTATGCTATGAAACATTGTATTTTGTACATTTTATGTTAAACTATACGTTTTTTAGTGCTCTATGTAAACATACATATCTCATATTACTTAACTACAAAACATGGCATTGTTTGTAGCTGAGAATGTGCATGATATTATTTGTGTTAAGTTAAACACAGAACTCTCTTTTACATTTTTGTCGATAAATTGCAGTCGCAAGTTGCTATATAGATAGAGGCACCAGAATCCACTCATGGACGCTGACTCCACTGACACTCTCTAGAAACCCCACCTCCGCAGTATGAAATATTGCAAAAGCAAAAAAAAAACAAAAAAACTTTATTTATTAGGTTTAACCCTTGGCGTTCTAGGGATATGTCCTGAATATTACAAAGTAATATGAGTGGAACACATCTGGTACTAAAATAGTTACACTATATCACTATATGTATTAATCAGCATTAAATTCATACATTAAAACAAAAAGTTATGCTAAAATATGAAATTATTACAATTGTCAGCACAGAAAAATTCTATTGAAAAAATGTGTTTAGAATACTGATAGCTTGTATGGTTCATTGCGTGTATTGGCATAACATATATTCTTTTTTTATTATGAATTTTGAAGATCCTGCATTGCTGTTTAAGGAATAAGCGAGTGCTTTGGATCTTGTATGCTGTATGAATTGGACCCAGCAGCACCCTATAATATATGCATGTTCAGTTGAGTGCAGCCTCTTGGTTTCATATATGTATACTTGGGAGTCCAGGCAAACCCCCTGGTTTTACTCCCCTCCCTGTCACAGGTGCCTTATTCAAGGGTACTGTTTAACCTTGCCCTGCAGAGAGTTGCAGGAAGAAGCATTTCCCAAGTAAGTGGATTAATCTCATGAGAGCAGACATTAGGATGCTAGAGTAGTACTTGCCAAGAATGGGGTACCTTGATGTTGTGGCAGGCTTAGGCAAAATATGATCATATAATGTAACTAAACCCCCGTTATTTTTTACATGGGCCACAAAATCACAGCGAAATATAGTCAAGTAAACACAATAAGAAAGGAATAGAAAAGGACGGCACAGAGGAGTGGCATAAAATACATAGAAATTATAGATCCACACAATATTTGCATATACGAAACAATATACCGTATATACTCGAGTATAAGCCGACCCGAATATAAGCCGAGGCCCCTAATTTTTCCCCAAAAAACTGGGAAAACTTATTGACTCGAGTATAAGACTAGGGTGGGAAATGCAGCAGCTACTGGTAAATTTCTAAATAAAATTAGATCCTAAAAAAAATATATTAATTGAATATTTATTTACAGTGTGTGTATAATGAATGCAGTATGTGCGTATGAGTGCAGTGTGTGTATGAGTGCAGCGTGTGTGTGTATGAGTGCAGCGTGTGTGTGTATGAATGCAGCGTGTGTGTGTATGAATGCAGTGTGTGTGTGTATGAATGCAGTGTGTGTGTGTGTATGAGTGCAGTGTGTGTATGAATGCAGTGTGTGTATGAATGCAGTGTATGAATGCAGTGTGTGCAGGGCCGGTGCAAGGATATTTGCCCCCCCCATATGTCCTGACCTCCCCTCCTCCTCCCTCAGTGGTCCTTACCTCCCCACCCCCGTGTTCCTTCACCCCCCTCCCCCAGTGGTCCTGACTCACCCCTCCCCTAGTGGTCCTTACCCTCCCCTCCCCTAGTGGTCCTTACTTCCCCCTCCCCTCCCCTAGTGGTCCTTACTTCCCCCTCCCCTCCCCTAGTGGTCCTTATCCCCCCCTCCCTCCCATAGTGGTCCTTATCCCCCCCTCCCTCCCATAGTGGTCCTTATCCCCCTCCCTCCCATAGTGGTCCTTATCCCCCCCTCCCTCCCTCCCATAGTGGTCCTTATCCCCCCCTCCCTCCCATAGTGTTCCTTTTCTCCCCCCCTCCCTCCGATAGTGGTCCTTATCCCCCCTCCCTTCCATAGTGGTCCTTATCCCCCCCCCTCCCTCCCATAGTGGTCCTTATCCCCCTCCCTCCCATAGTGGTCCTTATCCCCCCCTCCCTCCCATAGCGGTCCTTATCCCACCCCCTCCCTCCCATAGTGGTCCTTATCCCACCCCCTCCCTCCCATAGTGGTCCTTATCCCCCCCCTCCCTCCCATAGCGGTCCTTATACCCCCCTCCCTCCCATAGTGGTCCTTATCCCACCCCCTCCCTCCCATAGTGGTCCTTATCCCCCCCTCCCTCCCATAGTGGTCCTTATCCCCCCCTCCCTCCCATAGCGGTCCTTATACCCCCCTCCCTCCCATAGTGGTCCTTATACCCCCCTCCCTCCCATAGTGGTCCTTATACCCCCCCTCCCTCCCATAGCGGTCCTTATACCCCCCCT
Organism: Pelobates fuscus; assembly: GCF_036172605.1. Lineage (NCBI taxonomy): Eukaryota > Metazoa > Chordata > Amphibia > Anura > Pelobatidae > Pelobates > Pelobates fuscus. Next base: position 235,295,932 of record NC_086321.1, on the reverse strand, counting down.
CCCTCCCATAGTGGTCCTTATACCCCCCCCTCCCACAGTGGTCCTTATACCCCCTTTTTTATTATTATTTTTTTTATTATTATTATTTTTTATTATTATTTCTTATTTTATTTATTTTTCGTCCCCCCTCCCTGCTTGATACATGGCAGGGAGGGGGGCTCTCCTTCCCTGGTGGTCCAGTGGCAGTTCAGTGGGGGGGAGAGGGGGGCTGGCAGAGCTGTAACTTACCTGTTCTGCAGCTCCTGTCAGCTCTCTCCTCCTCCGCGCCGTCCGTGCAGCTCCCTCTGTCAGCTCACAGTGTAAGTCTCGCGAGAGCCGCGGCTCTCGCGAGATTTACACTGGGAGCTGACCGAGGTGCTGAACGGACGGCGCGGAGGAGGAGAGAGCTGACAGGAGCTGCAGGAAAGGTAAGTACAGCTCTGCCAGCCCCCCTCTCCCCCAGTCTGTATTATGGCAATGTAAATTGCCATAATACAGACCTTGACTCGAGTATAAGCCGAGTTGGGGTTTTTCAGCCCAAAAAATGGGCTGAAAAACTCGGCTTATACTCGAGTATATACGGTAAGTAGAAAATAGAAGATGATACGTGAAATCAACTCAGCTTATATATGTTGGACTTCTACTCTACTAAGATTTTTTGATTTGTATTTACTTATTTAAAAATGGTCTATTATTAAAACTGTATGTACTCTTTCTGTGGGTAGAAAAGTACACACACTAATGGCATTTAGAAAAACTAATTTATTTATTTTTTTTGCCTTGTAGAACCACAGAAATTTCAATCCATCTAAGATGTATCTTTTAAACCACAGCAAGCTAGTCTGTTTTATAAATGATCACCTTTCTGAATATGATTTGTGATTCCTTTTGGATATTCATATCTAGTAAATCAGCATTGGAGTTAGGTTCTTTATCTTATATATCCATTAAATAACAAATAATGCTCTATATTATGTACAGAAAGTCTACTTACACATATCAGTCATTATATATACAACAGTTCATATTATCTATTTCATTAAACATGCAATTCTCTATTTTACTATTGTAGGTCAAAATGCTCCTGTTGTAATTGTTTGCAGCAGTTTTTGTTTTTGATTACTAGCTAAAGTCATGCTTTACGAGGCATGTCTAGCCATGAGTTTAAATAACGATTTAATGCTGTTATATATAAAGTAGCATGTAATTTGAAATTCACAGTGAATTATTAACAATTCACATTTTAGTATGGGAATAAAATACAATTACAGAAATGAAAAATTAATGAGTAGTAAATAAAATCAAATTAATGTAAGTGGTAATGCTAACAGGTAAATTTCATCCTTGATGTTGTGAAAACCATTCATTGAAAAAAAACTGGCAGTTCTTTTTTGGTAGTGTGGCAGTTATTGTTTTTGGCAAATACTAAACATAAATCAAATAAATGCCTACATACTTACAAACAAAAACAAATGATATAAGAACAGGGGAAAACTCAGTTGCGTTCCCTTCAGTTAGGCCCACTCAGCTCTCAAACATGTGCCATTGCAGAGAGATTATCATTTTAATTAAGGGAGAAGTGGGGTCTGTTTTAGTTCCTCTAATATATTTGCTTAGAGTATCTCTAAATTAAATTAAAATCAAACCCCATGCTCATGGTGCCTAGAACATTATCAATTATACCTTACTGGTGAGGCCCAAAGAAGGCCAAACTGATTTCCTGGGTTGCCATATATCTTGAACTGAACAAACCTTTATCATTTTGGATAAGGACAGCTCTGAGATCAGTTTGATATACACATTCTGTATGTTTTTTATGTGCAAGGTCTAACTGCAAGGCAAGCTACTGAGATATTGCTTGAGCTCAGTATTCTCATGTCTTCTTTTTGTTTTTACTTAAATATATAACTAGAATGACTCTTGCACTCTAAGAAGGTGGTGGTGTTTTAATGAGCCACATAGCTGCATGTCCCCTGAACCTTTATTTAACCACATGAGGGTTTGTGCCATCATGCAATGCGAGGCTTTGACAACTGTTGAAATTATAGACTGTCATGCTGTAAAAGTACCAGCAGGGAATACATCCCTGCTGGTACCAAGGAACCCCAGGTATCTTTCTATACTTAAGGATCCCTTCTGTCAGGTGGAGCCAAAACTACTGGCTGCAGACTGACAGACAATCTATGTGCAGGGCTCATAATGAGCACTGCACATAACCCTTCAAATACATTTTTTAAATACCTCAGCAGAACGATCACACTCAGGCACATTATTTCTAAGTGTGCCCCCAGCCTGCTGCATTAAAAAAACATGGAGACCCAGATACCTTTTGATACCTGAGGGTTTCCTCAGTCAGCTTGGGACATAGTTAGTGGCCCCAGACTGACAGAAGAGCTATATGCATTGCTCAAAGGGAGTGACATAGCCTTTTAAATTAATTGACAGACACACTCACTGAAAGACGCACGCACTCACTGACAGATGCACGCACTCACTGACAGACAGAAGCACTTACAGACACACACATTCACTTAGACACACACACTTACAGACACACACACACACTAAGACACACACACACATTCACTTAGACACACACACTTACAGACACACACACACACTTAGACACACACACACACACTAAGACACACACACACACATTCACTCAGACACACACACTTACAGACACACACACACACACACACTTAGACACACACACACACACACATTCACTTAGACACACATACTTACCGCGCAGGCAGGCATGGGGCAGACAGGCTGATTAGGCGGCGAGGGAGATCTGATTTTCATGCTCAGCTTCCTCGAACACCGCTTAGTAATGCCGGGAGCCGGAGTGAAATAACGGCTCCCGGCTTCATTAAGCGGTGCACGAGGGAGCTGAACAGGAAGAGCTCTGGTGAGCATGCTCCCTCACTGCCCGCTGCCCATCTCGGTGTCATGTATTCATCCACTTATAAAAATGTGGTTAATTACATTTACTGTCCACACAGGAAAAGTTGTGCTGAGTAGCAACCAAATCCACAGAAGGGTTAATGCTGAGCAGCAATTATGCAAATGGAAACCTGGTAACTGCTTTGGGGTCAAAGGCTGGTTACAGCCTATCAGATCTAGAGGAGGGGTATTTAGGCCCAGTTCTCATCCTGCTCAGTGCCCTGTCGTGGGTTCACTTGTGGTTGACCGAGAGCGCGTTATTGATTCTGGTAATTCAGGTTATTTGACTTTGGCATTGTTTTTGACTTCCCTGTTTTCTGGCATCCCTGACTCCTGGCTTTTCCTTATCTTTGTGTCTCTTTCTGTTTCCCTTCACCTCAGCTATTCCTGACTATTCTTTGGTACGTTAGTCCGGCCATTCTAAGGTCCGGTATACGTTACCTATCAGTCCTCTGTGGTATACAATTCTACGTGCTGGATCATTCTGTAATCCTGACACTCGGGGGGCTCAAAAGTGGCCAGCTCTTGAGCCCCCAGGACACAAGGCAAACAAGGGATCTGCCTGGGATACCACTCAAGGCAAATGCCTTGTTTGCCTCATGTAAGATACATCACTGCCTTTAGTATCAAAGAGACACCCAGGGTCTGAAAAAGGCCCTGGCGAAGTCTCACTGCTTTCTCGCTGCTTCTTGATCGTGCTTGACTTTGCCAATTTCAAGTACCGATCACTGTGTGCTGCAGCATGAGAAGTAAATATCCATCTCATGCTGCATTCACAAAATACAGAGTGTTCTGTACTATGTGTGCTGGGAAATCCCTCTGCTGACGTCAGTACATTATCGTATGTAGGACCGGACTGAGGTGGGACCATAGGTGTTTTATGGGCCAGATTAGTAGTAGGATTATGGATTGGATTAAAGGTAAGATTATGGATAGGATAACGTGTAAGATTAAGGTTTGGATTATAGACAGAATTAAGTGGCAGAATTAAATGTTGTACTAAGGGTTGGATTAGGTGCAAGATTATTATTATTATTATTATTATTGGTATTTATATAGCGCAAGCATATTCCGTAGCACTTTACAATATTATCAGAGGGGTGAAATTTAAAACCAAAGACAAGAAGTTCAGTTTTAGTAAGATTAAGTTTCAGAAAGCGGGAGAAAAGCCAATCACAGATGGGAAAAAAGGCAAGAGGTTACACGTTGCAGGACAAGATTCAGGGAGGAGAGATATATCTGGATGTCATCGGCATACAGGTGATATTGGAATCCAAATGAGGTGATAAGTTTGCCAAGAGAGGCAGTATAAAGAGAAAATAGAAGGGGACCAAGAACAGAGCCTTGGTGGACTCCAACCAAGATAGGATGAAAGGAAGAAGTATCATTAGAAAAGGAAACACTGATGGAGCATTGAGAGAGATAGGAGGAAAACCACAAGAGAACAGTGTCACAGAGACTGAGTGATTGAAGAGTTTGGAGAAGGAGAGGATGATCAACAGTGCCAAAGGCAGCAGAGAGGTCAAGATGAATTAGTATGGAGTAGTGACCTTTGGATTTAGTTGTGAATATTTATTTAGTAACTTTAATAAGAGCAGTCTCAGTAGAGTGGAGGGGGCAGATGCCATACTGAAGAAGATCAAGGAGAGAGTAAGAATTAAGGAAGCAAGACAGATGGGTAAAGACAAGTCTTTCCAAAAGTTTTGAGGAAAAAGGGAGCAGGGATTTGGGACAATAGTTAAAAGGGGAGGATGGGACAAGAGGTTTTTTTTTGTTTTTGTTTTTTAAGATGGGCACTGCAGTAACATGTTTAGGGGAAGCAGGGACAATGCAAGAAGAGAGAGCAATTTAAGATGTATGTTAAGGAAGGCACAAGACAAGAGGAGAGAGATCTGAGATAAGACCAGGGCTGGCGCTTCGTATAAGGTGGAGAGAGCACTAAGTGATAGGGAGGAGCACCAATTGATGGGGGTGGTAGGACTAGGAGACAGGAGGGGAGAGCTCTAAGAGACAGGAGGGGAGAGCTCTAAGGGACAGGAAAGTAAAGCTCTAAGAGATAGGAGGGGAGAGCACTACGGGAAAGGGGGCAGGGAGATCACTAAGGAACAGGAGAGATCACTAAGGGACAGTGGGGCAGGGGAGAGCACTAAGGGACAGGAGGGGAGAGAGGCTGGGGAAAAAGAAGCACAAGGGGCTGGTAGGACTCAGCCCCTATCCTACCTCAATAATTCTCTCTTTCACACTACACACACACAATACATATAGGGAAAAAGATATGAAAGGGCTGCGCCAAATGAGGGTAGATAGTGCAGTAAAATATTGCTAGGGTGCCAGTAGATGGTCTGGGATACTTGATAGAGTTCCTCTGTGGAGGTGGATGCGTCTAGTGTTGACCGTTCCGTATATGCAAATACAAGAGAGGTAGAGGCGACTAATGGTATAGTATGTAAAGTTCAGGGTAGATAACAAAAAGTAGAGAACTCACATTCAAGAGAGCTACGGCCAGCTCTGGTGTGGATTGCGTGCAGGGGTATAATCCCCACTTATGGGAAATGTAGGGAGGGGGTCTCCGTCAACACCGTCTGGTAATCCAGAACTCGGAAGAGAAAGATAGAAAGCAACAATAGTGCTCTCAATTTTTATGTGGTTCAATGTGCAGATAAGAAGAGAAAGGTAAAGAACTCACATTTGAGGGAGCCAGCTCTGGTGTAGATAGCGTACAGCGGTATAATCCCCTACAAATTTGAATTTGTCTAAAAAAATGTAGTAATGACATAGAGTCTTTTAAGTAAGAGCGCATTAATTTGACTGATGGTTGGAGGAGTATGTCAATGTATTCTGACAGATTACAGAGTAAGGAGTTAATCCCTGACACAATAGGTCTGCCAGGGGGGTTATTAATATTTTTATGTATCTTGGTTAAAAAATATATGACAGGGAGTTTAGGGTATTTTATGTTAAGATAATTGAATTTGTGTTTGGTTAGGATGCCAGAGTCTAAGCCTTTTTGTAAAAAAGTGGATAGGGTGATTTGGATAGTAGGGGTGGGGTCAGAGGGTAGTTTGTTATATGTTTCGGTATCGTGTAGTTGTCTATGGTTCATTTATTTATTTAATTCCAGCCAACCATGCATGCCCAGTACGTGGTTGGCTCTTTCCCCCCTTCCCTGCCGCCAGCCATATCATGGCCGACGGCATCTGACTGATCGCATGACGCGATCAGTCAGCTCTGCCTCTTTAGTCACACCCCGTATACCACGTGGACGGACACATTGCGCGTCACGTGACGCGTACTATTAACTTACTAAATCTACATTCCCACCCTCGTTTTAACATATTAATAATTTATAAGGACCCATCACCCTTATACTATCACCCCCAAACATCTTATTTCGAACTTTTAAAAGTCATTCTAAAAACTGTTTCTGATTGGCCAATCACAGTTTTGGCGCAACTTTTTAATTACCACAGCCCTATTTAAACAACCCCACCAGGTTATTACTTTTATCCCATTCTGAAGAAGCCACTTATGGTGAAACACGTTTATGGTTATTAATCCTGTATTTTACTGTGTATTTTAGATCAATAAAAGTTTTTTGGCTACTTTATTGTACCAATCCTCTTTTTATTGCACTCTCTATGCACTTTAAACTTTTTTTTACCTATTCCTGGCATTTTAACCTTTTCTGGTTACTTTTACTTCCACTGGCAATTTTAAAGTTCCAGTACTCCAAGAAATCCTAGGTGGGGATCATACCACCAGCGCCTATCCATAGAGCAGTACCTCTGCTCTACCTTTGTGAGTATTATTTTATTTTCTTTATTACTCTCTTAACCTATCACCTATTGAGAGCACTATCGCTGCTTTTTATTCTTCTATATTGGAGCCTTGGATCACCAGACGGTGCTGACGGACGTATCGCCGCTACATGTCCAATAAGCGGGGATTATACCTCTGTACGCTATCCACACCAGCGCTGGCCATAGCTCCCTCAAATGAGTGAGTTCTTTACCTTTCTCTTCTTATCTGCACATTGAACCACATCAAAATTGAGAGCACTATTGTTGCTTTCTATCTTTCTCTTCGATTTCTGGATTACCAGACGGTGTTCACGGAGACCCCCTCCCTACTTATCCCATAAGCGGGGATAATACCGCTGTACGCAATCCACACCAGAGCTGGCCATAGCTCTCTTGAATGTGAGTTCTCTACTTTTTGTTATCTATCACACCCTGAACTTTACATACTACACCATTAGTCGCCTCTACCTCTCTTGTATTTGCATATACGGAATGGTCAACACTAGACGCATCCACCTCCACAGAGGAACTCTATCAAGTATCCCATACCATATACTGGCACCCTAGCAATATTTTACTGGATTATCTACCCTCATTTGGTGCAGCCCTTTCATATCTTTGTCCCCATCTGTATTTATCCACTGAAGGACTTGAGGGGTTTTCCTTCTTTTGGGTTGCTGCCTACCTTGACTAATTTTGTGATTACTAGCACTGAATTCCTTTTGTGTTTATACACACACAATACATCCCTATACATACACAGAAACACACAATGCATCCTTACACACAAAAAACACACAATACATCCATTACACACACACACACACACACACACACACACAATGCAACCCTTACACACAATGCAACCCTTACACACAAAGACAATGCATCCTTTGCACACATACACAGAAACACACAATGCATCCCTTACACACACATGCAAACACACACTGCTTCTCTTACACACACACAGAAACACAATGCATCTCTTACACACACTCAATGCATCTCTTACAGACACTCAATTCACCCCTTACAGGCACACATTGCATCCTTTACATACACAGAAACACACCTTACATCCCTTACGCATACAAACACAGATTCACACAATGCATCCCTTACGCACATCCAGAAACACACAATACATCCCTTACACACAAACACACACTGCTTTCTATCCCTTACACAAAAACACACTGCATCCACTACACACACCCTGCATCACCTACACAAACTGGTATCCGTATACACTACATTCCCTAAGCACACACTTTAGATCCTCTACACTAACACGTAACACATCCCCTACACACTTCACTCCTTGTGAGCGAACTCATGGGTGGAACATGTAGGTGGACTTATGTGTGGGCCTTATGGGCATACTCACCATCAGGCCCTGGGGCACAGACCTTGAGCTGTGTAAGGGGACCCTAAAAAATTGAGCTGCTTCCCATTCTCCCAGAACATTGAATTTTGTGACCTCCAGAGAGCCTGTTCTACACCAGACCAGTGGAGCCAGACTGCCGCCAAAGCCCATCATCATCCTCATCTGGTTGTAAATAGGCAATCTAGTATATTATTCGTGGCACTAATCTCTATTTTACCTCACATTAAAGGGACACTAGAGTCCCCAGAACCACTGCAACTTAATGTAGTGGTTTTGGTGTCTATAGCCTCTCCCTGAAGGCTTTTTTAATGTATACACACTGTGTGCAGCACTGGCATTGTTTCATATGGCAGATCATGTGGGTGGGGCAGTGTGATGTCACATGGGGCGGCACATTTTTATTTTGTCTAGGGTGGCAAAAATCCTTGCACTGGCCCTGGATGAGACAGAATCAAGTGGGCAAGTGGTGAGGCAAGAGGAAAGGAGAAGCACAGCCACCTTTTGTTCTATAGCCTGGGAGAAAGTCTGAAGGGTATCAAAGGCATGATCCAGGTGTGGTTGAGGTGGGGAGAATTATTTCCTTTGTTGTCTAATCTTATCAGTAAAGTAGCATGCAAAGCTATTGGCTGTAACATTAGTTTGGGAGGTGGCCACAGCAGTACAAAAAACAGAGTTAATGGTGTCAAAGAGATGCCTGGGATAGTGTGAGCATTAACTAATGAATAAAGAAGTACCTATGTGGGGTATAATTGGATTTGCGAACAATAGCAGAAAACAAGAAAAGGATGCTTGAGGTAGTGGGACACACCTGGTCTGTGAAATTCCCTAAAATAAAACGTGTAAAAAAAAAGAAACATAGTCAGGGTACTTTCTCCTATTATATAATTTTGTGGTTATGGATTTTGTGACTACTATAAAAGTTGTAATCTCAGCATACCAAATTCCTTGAAATATTAGCTTTAAAATATAATTAATTCCTTGCTATGTTTTATAACATCTACAAATTAATTGAAATCCTAGACATATTAGGAATTTTAGAAATCAGGACTAATTAATCAATATATTTTGAGTTAGTTTGATTTAGTTGCACTTGTTGTGTAGAATGTATTAAATGTAAAACTGAGGCAAAAATATATATGTTTTTAATTATTTTTTTCCATGTTTTAATATAGTATTCCTGTTGTGATAGAATGAATCCAGACATTATTCACAGTGTTTAAAGGAGCACATGTTCCTGACCGTATAGTGTTAAACCAATATATAGCCCCCTTTGCTCCCTTTGCCTCCCTAAAGATAGTAAAATCTTACTTGTATTCAACTCTGAAGCTGCTGCCTCTGCCTGTGAACTTCCTCTGACCTCTGATATCATCAGAAGTGGTGGCCTGATCCAATCACAGTGCTTCTCCATAGGATTGGCTGAGACTGACAGATCAGGGGCAGAGCCAGCACAATTCAAACACAGCCCTGGCCAATCAGCATCTCCTCATAGAGATGAATTGAATCAATGAATCTCTATGAGGAAAGTTCAGTGGCTGCATGCAAAGGGAGGAGATACTGAATGTTTTGGTGCATTTTAGGCAGCTATGACCGAGGAAGGATCTCTAACAGCCATTTGAGGAGTGGCCAGTGAAGTTATGTAAACACTGCATTTTCTCTGAAAAGACAGTGTTTACAGCAAAAATGTGTGAAGATAATGATTCTACTCACCAGAACAAATAAGCTTTAGTTGTTCTGGTGACTATAGTGTCCCTTTAACAATGATCAGATTTAGCAAAATTAGCTCTGAATAATACTGAATAGGATACAGATTTCAGTCAGACTGCTGTAATCTGTATCTGGATATTGTTTTGGTGATTACTCCATTGGGCAAAACCTGGTAGTACAGGACACCCTTGCACTAGATTAAATTAATTACAGCCCCTAAGTCTCAAAGTACCGAAAAAGAATGATGGCTCACCATAATTTCCTGAAAATGTCAGCTTAGTTAGTGTTTGCCAAGTAGGTGTGCTGTAGTTGACTTAAATATCAGTTGGTTTGGTTCTCTTGTGCAGTGGTGTTGCAGGTGTCCTTCTGGATAAACCCTACTAAAACTACTTGGTGTACTAAGATTGTACATTTTCACAACCTTAACACTTGTGAATCTGAAAGCCAACTTTGTAGTAGCAGCTGGTACCATAGGATGACTACCCTGTTGTCCTGGACAAGAGACATCTGTCAATCAAACCATAGGCAGTTCGGTTATTGTAGGTATGCTGTACCAAGTGCGTAATTCTCCCCCACTGTGCGGGCAGCACTACTCTAGTAAGTGTAGTTGTCAGAGCTCATGATAAGTGGATCTTCCTGTTATCAACATCAACTGTTCCTCTGCTGCACAGAGTGTTCATAATGCACAATTTGACAAAGTGTAATATTGATATGTGTAGCATTGATATATATATATGTGATTGATGTAAGTTAAACACCTGGACAGCAGCTGCTATTTATATCTACTGATATTTTAATTATCTACGAATTTACATCTGCTTTTCTTTTCCTCTCTTTCATGACAAAACTGGTAATTGGACCTGTCCCATTGTTTATTCCTTTATCTCTAGCAATCCTGCAGTTAGACTGGCAGATCTCATATCTTCTTCGTACCCCTACCCTATATTTACAAAGGCACTATATAAAGCAACAAAGCTGAACATTGCAGGCCTAAATCAAACCTGTGCCACTTGACTCCCTTCAAAAATCAGAAAATAATAACAGATTCAAAAGGTGATTCTGTAATATTTCTTAATTTTAAACTAAGATCAGTCTGTAACAATACTTAATTTACCTTATGGTTAACTCATAACAATAAAAACCTTATCATATAGGAAAACATATAGACAACAACACAATACAATATAACTGTCAAAAGGAAGAAGTCACAGGACGATAAACAATAAAAGTCACAGGAAGATAAACAATAAAAGTCACAGCATTCTGCCTGCAGTATCTAAATATACATTTATTTGCAAATACAAACACTTTTCACAGCATACATAACTGTAACATGGAACCTTCTGCTAACAGACTGAACTGTGCAAAACAATGTCCATGCAAATAGCAGTAGACTTGGAGATCCATTTCATTCTGAACTGCAATTCAGCCAAATTTGGGCCAATTGTTTGAGCAGATGAAATTTCCATTTCTGACATGCCATGATCTCAGAACAAATGACTTGTGCAACGCATGAAAACGTTTGTTTTACTTTGTGTTTTTGAGTGCCATTCCTGGGACCATAAAGAAGGTCAATGGAATGGAGAAGAGATTGCTTTTTATTTTGGTGGGGAAAATAAACATCTCAGCTTGCCATGATGGACTAGTGTTCTGTCCAATAATGTGGACTGTATCTCCTGTGCAATCAATAGTTGGAAAACCAAAGAAGATTGATGTTTATGGAACAGTCTGTCAATAATCATTGTATTCACAGATTAGGTGACAACTGACCAAGAGAGGGTAAAAAAGGAGAAGCAGTATAACAATGTATACCTGCGGGTGGTATTTTTACAGACACTTTGACTGCAGCAATGATACTGTGAGTTTTACCTTCACTGTGCCTTTGTGGGAGACAAGGGATTGCCATTGTGTCATTGATCCTAGTGTGACACAAGGCTACTAATTAACAGTTTTTTTTTGTTTTTAATTCTTTATTTTTGGGGCATAGATTTCATACAGCAGTGTCGTCATATGTAGCAATAACGAAACAATATCATGTAAAATGCATATATACCCGCTGAAAGGGGCCCATTTTTGTATAAGGAAAGTATAGGAGAGCATGCATCATATATATATATATATATATATATATAAAAACAAAAGACCTTGCACTCCTACTCACATAGCAAATGACCTGGTGCTCGATTCCACTGATAGATAAACACCAAAGATAATCAGCACTCCCAGGATTTGTAGAAAAAAGCTTCTCATTTATTCCAACTGTCAACGTTTCAGTTCTGCTTGGGAACTTTCATCAGGACAGCAAGCAACAAACAAATGATACAAAGACTGTGCTTAAATAAGACCAACAATCAAAATAGACGTACAGATCAGCTGTGTATGCTTGTTTCCGAACGCACGGGCAGACACCACCAGAAGCCAACGTCTCATTAATCACGCTTGCTATCTCCGTACGTGGGCTGGTTGCCATAGTGATTATGATGCCAAGCGCCTAACTTTCACTCGTCGGCTCGCTCCCCAAGCGCCAGCGTTCCTCGTAACCAAGGAGATTCTAGCGCATGCGTATTGAACACATGGCTCTGGTCTAGTGTCTATTCCCTGAACGAATGCAGAATGTTGCCAGTTATCCCTGCTAGATACATAACAACATAATAGATGAAACAAAAATAGATACAAAGCACCCTTATACTCCCCTTAATCACCCTTATATAATAAAACCACAAAGCCTGAAGCTAACAACTGTTTCACAATTAATGTGTGCAAAGTTATAGAACTAACCTGTTCACTATAAACTGTTTATTGTATCCAAAATATGGCACCAAAAAATTCATAAACCTAAGTGGGTCCTAATATGAAGTGCACAATACCTAAATGATACATATTGATGTACTATCTTAAAAAAAATAATCTCTAATATTTATTGCATCTTTCTAACTGTTCAACCTGTGATTAAATCCATAGCAAAAATGTGATAGACAATAATTAATACAAATTGTGATAAAGTGCCTATGCTTTTAAAGGTGCATTGTAGTGTCTATGGCCTAAAGCAAATAATAATAATAATAATAATAATAATAATAATAATAATAATATGATATGGGCCACATAGCTCTCAATAGTTTTGTAAAAAATGTGAATATAAATATGAATATGACTTCTTGAAAGTGGAAGATAGACAATCGCCACACATTTCAATGATGTTAAGGGGTGGCCTTTTTCCAAAAAGTGACGTGCCACTGGTTTATCCAACTTTTTGTCTCTATAGGCCAGCCGAATGCTCAACCTATGTCCCCTTATTCTTTCACACAAGGCCGTTTCTGTCTTGCCTACATAATTAAGCCCGCACGGACACAACAATTTATATATGATAAACTCAGTTCGACAGCTGATCCTGTGTTGAATTCTAAATAGCTGCCCTGTATATGGATGGTTGAAGCTCTTGCATGGAATAAGGTGTCCACAGGTGACGCACCATAAACATCTCACACAACTGTTTTTAGTAATATTCTTATTAGCCGGCATATAGCTTTGAAACGGGTCCGTATGGACCAGAAGGTCTCTCAGACTCTTGCTATGCTTATAAGAAAACATTGGTTTATTATTGAGGCTATCCGGAAGGCTGGGATCATTTTCCATAATATGCCAATTCTTGGTGACTGTTTGGCAGAGTCTGGTGGTAGAAGTGTTATATATAATATATAAAAACATTTTCCTATAAGTAGTTTTATAAGGCTGTCATTACGTGTATCGCTAATGCCTCTAAGAGAGTCTGATTTATTAGCTAGTGGTTAAGCTAATGAGAAAGCTCTATAACCCAGAGCATGGGGGGGGGAGAGGTTGTCTTAATGGGAAGGGGTAGCATACTGGCGGTTGCTGCGGTCAACGGTGGTGTCTGTGACTCTGCCACTCCTACCACTAGTAGGCCCTCTTCAGCCTGCTGCCCCCAAGAAGTTACATAGGTATGCTTATGATATAATGATTAGGGTCTGGTATTGGGGCTATCGGTCTAACTGGATCAGGAGGTGGTGTGGGTCTACTATGCAGGTGAGTAGTTTAAAAATTGCCTGAAGTTAGCTAAAATATAAACTTGCCTTTAAAACTTAAACCTAAAGTAGCAATTAAACAGTGTTCCCAGTAAGGAAGAGTAAAAGAGAAGGAACGACTCTTGCCAGCCTGGTATTCAGGTTAGTCCCTCCAGTCTCTCAGGTGCCCAGACTGCGGTGCTCCGCCTGCTGTTGCATCCTGGAGGCAGGTTTTGCTGCTAAGGGGTCTTTGTCTGCGCCTTGAGACTTGGTTGGCTGGAACGGCACAATATTCGACATATCCCAAGTATGTTGGGTCTTCCGACCAGGCACGGTGGTCTCTGGGTGTAGTTGTAGTCCCAGTGCTGTCAGCACCGATTCCGTTGGGTGACGATCTGCCTTGGGTGATGATCAGATTCCTGGGGAAACCCCAATGGTATGGTATGTCATTACTGCGAAGAGTAGTAGTCAGCATTCTGAATTTGCTTCTCCATTGCAACATTGGTCTGGATAGGTCTTGAAAGAAAGTTAAGGTAGTGCTTTCAAATAGGCAGGTAGGTATTCCCCTTACAGTAGCCATAAGTGAGATTTGCGCTGGCTTCCCCTGGAACTGAGGGAAGACATCCCTTGGTGAGTCCGCCGGGGCTCTGGTTGCTTTTGGGATTCGAAAACCCCTTCCACCACTGCTTGTTTGGCTTGTTTGGTGGTGAGTATTGTGCTTAGCAGTCGCCTGATGTAATGCGGTAGTTCCTCAGGTTGAACAGATTCTGGGATGACCCTAATCTTTTCATTGCGGCTTCTGTGCCGGTCTTCCATGGCATCCAATCGGGTTGTGCATAGTGTTTGGGCCCGTTGGTGCTCTGCCATCATGGACTCTATTGTGAAGCATTTCGAGGCAAGGCCCTGTGTACATAGGCGTGCGCAGCCTATTGCATTAGGGTGTGCACCCTAAAGCACAAGCACAAACCGCATATATATGTATATATATATATATATATATATATATATATATATATATATATATATATATATATATATATACACACATACACATACATACACACATACACACACTGCTGTGTGTGTGTGTGTGTGTGTGCTGTTAGTGTGATGTGTGTGTGACGGTGCTGGTAGTGTGCTATGTGGGTGAGGGTGTTTGTGTGTGCGCGCTTGTGAGGGTGCTGTTAATGTACTGTGTGTGAGGGTGCTGTTTGTGTGTGTGTGTGTGCGCTTGTGAGGGTGCTGTTAATGTACTGTGTGTGAGGGTACTGGTAGTGTGCTGTGTGTGTGTTTGTTAGGGTCCTGTTTGTGTTTGTGAGGGTACTGTTAGTGTGCTGTGTGTGTGAGGGTACTGTTAGTGTGCTGTGTGTGTGTGAGGGTGCTGTGTGTGGGTGCTGTATGTGTGTTGGTGCTGTGTATGTCTGTGGGTGCTGTATGTGTGTTGGTTCTTTGTATGTCTGTGGGTGCTGTGTATGTGTGTGGGTGCTGTGTATGTGTGTGGGTGCTGTATGTCTGTGGGTGCTGTGTATGTGTGTGGGTGCTGTATGTCTGTGGGTGCTGTATGTCTGTGGGTGCTGTGTATGTCTGTGGGTGCTGTATGTCTGTGGGTGCTGTATGTCTGTGGGTGCTGTATGTCTGTGGGTGCTGTATGTCTGTGGGTGCTGTATGTCTGTGGGTGCTGTATGTCTGTGGGTGCTGTGTATGTCTGTGGGTGCTGTGTATGTCTGTGGGTGCTGTATGTCTGTGGGTGCTGTATGTCTGTGGGTGCTGTATGTCTGTGGGTGCTGTATGTCTGTGGGTGCTGTGTATGTCTGTGGGTGCTGTATGTCTGTGGGTGCTGTATGTCTGTGGGTGCTGTATGTCTGTGGGTGCTGTGTATGTCTGTGGGTGCTGTGTATGTCTGTGGGTGTTGTATGTGTGTGGGTGCTGTGTATGTCTGTGGGTTCTGTATGTGTGTGTGTGCTGTATGTGTGTGGGTGATTGTGGGGGTGGAGGTGGGGGTACATTACTTGCTATCCTCCCTCCCTTCTTACCTTTTGTAGGGAGGGGGGATCCTTGTTGCTGCTGATTCCATCCCTGGTGGTCCAGTGGAGAGTGAACTCTAGCCCCTCTGGGGCTAGAGTTCACTCTCGCGAGATTTGAGCGTTGCCGCGGCAACGCTCATATCTCGCGAGAGGAACCCGGCAGAGCTGCCGGCAATAGCTCCGCCGGGTCCTCTCCTGCCTCCCTCCCTGCATGTGGGTCAGTGAGGAGGGAGGCTGAGAGCAGAGCCGGCGCTCGGATAGCGCCGGCTCTGCATGAGCCGACAGGGGAGATCCTGAGATCTCCCCTGCCGGTCTCAATATACATAGGCGTGCCGCGGGATTAGGGTGTGCCCAGGCACACCCGGCACACCCCGTGCGCACGCCTATGCCTGTGTATATGCTTCCACTAGTGTGACACGACCCTCCACTGTGTTTATTTCTTTCCGTACTGTAGCTATGTCCGCCGCAAATCTGGCGTATGTTGCGGAGTAGTGGCTTAATGTCGCCGTTGGTAGAGAGTAGCTCGTCCTCCTCATCAGAAGAGGTGTGGTGCAGTCTCCCAGTGCCTGGGATCTCGTCCAGCACATCCATGGCCTGTTCCACAGAGGAGGCCGAAAGCCAGTCGCCATTTTTTTTTGACTCGGCGGTGGTTAAGGCCTTGTTAGGCCAGAGCAAGAGATCTCTAATGTTCCGTGCTCCCACCATTCTGACGGGTCCTTGGCATCTGGACTTCTTCCCCATGAGATGGGTGCTTATTTTGCTTCTAAATATGTAGAGGCAGAGTGTGTTTAGATGCTTTTTCAGGCTTATCAGCACAAAGCTCTACTTTGGTACGTCTACTTAACAGTTTTTAAAAGCTTTCATAAGAGTTTTGTCAGTATGTTGTTCAGTAAAAAATAAATACATAAATAAAATAAATAAATGTTCCTCATAAATCATAAAAATCCCCAAGGATATTCAGGCTACATCTGTATCTCAATTGCACAAAAAAAAACCCTGTGCTAAAACTCCCACTACTCTTGGGCAGCAGCAACGACCATAGTACACATCAGCCCAAATACATACAGTAAAAACCAAATAAAAAAAGTTACCTGCGCTCTTTCCTAAATCCCTATGTATATTTAAACAAATGGAGGTTTTATTAGTTACTCCAATGGTTATTAGAGGGAATGCCCACCTGCAACTCTAAGAGATTTGCCTTGATGTGGCAGGTGGGCATTCCCTCTGATGGTCATTGGAGTAACTTAATAACCTCCATTTGTTTAAATATACATAGGGATTTGCGAAAGAGCACGGGTAACTTTTTTCCTTTGATTTTTACTGTATCTCAATTGTGTATACTGTATATTGGCTGTTTTGTGAGATATCATCTGTGAAAGTCCCTTGGGGAAGCTACAGTTTCATCATCTGGGAAAGTCCTTTAGGAAAGCAATTTTTTTGGTATGTTCCATTACATCTGACAATGTTGTGAGGGTGTGGGATATATATTTGTTGTTAACAATTGTAACCTTCAAAACTCTTTTGGTATGACTGGTTTATACCTGTGCAAATTTGTATGAGTGTTTTTATTATAATTTGGTCCCAGAGGAAGTCCAAACTTTGATTAAAAAAAATCAATTGTACCTTTCTGTTTTATTACATTTGAATGAGAATTTCAACACTAATAAATTGATCCTAAAACCTACTTGGAGTCCTGATGTACTTGACCCTGGCCCTGGAGGAAGGAGTCTGAGGTGGATGAGACATCTTCTCACTTTCACTAACAAGATAGGTTAGAGTATGCCAAATGTCCAGGCATGCTACTGTTTGAAACAGTAATGTGACAGAGCTTTTGGGAGGGTAGTATAAGCAGGGCCGGTGCAAGGATATTTGGGTACAGGCGAAGATGCATTTTGCCGTCCCCTCCCCCAAAAGAAGCATCTTCACCTGTGTGCCTCTTAACACCACTTTTGTGTTTCGTATTCCCTCTTTTAAATTTCTTACCCCCTTTAATGTATCTTATCCCTTATTTTTATCCATTGTGTGTCTTACACCTCTCTAGGGTATCTCTTACAACCTCCATTGTGTGTCTCTTATCTCCCCTCTTTGTATGACTCTTACATCCTCCCAGATTTTGTGTGTATTGCTTCCCCCAGCCCCTTTGTGTGTCTCCTTCTCTCCCAACCCCCTAGTTTATTTTACTCTTCCCTCTGTGTGTCTCTTTTTCACTTCTCCAATCCCTCTGTGTGTCCCCCAGGCCTTATGTGTCTTTTTCACCCCCAGCAACTATGTGTATTCCCCCCAAGGACCTTGTGTGTGTTTCATCCCCAGCCCATCTGTGTGTCTTTCTCCCCCCTCATGTCACTCTTTCTCCATAATCACACCCCTCTGTGTGTCTCTTTCACCTCTTCCCCCATTTCTTTGTGATCTCTTCCACTCCACCCTTGTCCCCTCCCTGTCTCTTAGTGGTCTCCTCTTCCCTCCTCTCCGGTCCCTTAGTGGTCTCCTCTCCCCCCGTCCCTTAGTGGTCTCCTCTTCTTCTCCCTTAGTGGTCTCCCCTCCTCTCCCATTAGTGGTTTCCTCTCCCATCCCTTCCCTGTTCCTTAGTGGGCGTCTCCCCTCCCTCCTCTGTCCGTTAGTAGTCCTAACCCCTCTCTTCACTGTTCCTTAGTGTAACACTCCCCTCCCTTCACTGTCCCTTAGTGGTTCTCTACCCTTCCTGTCCCTTAGTAATTCTCTCCCCTCCTCTCCCTGTCCCTTTGTGCCCCAGCATTGGTGTTCTTCTCTCCTCCCCTGTGAGTTCCTTAGTGGTCCTCTCCCCTGCCCCCCCTGTCCCTTAGTGTTCCTCTCCTCTCCCTGTATTTTAGTGGTCCTCTCCCCTCCCCTCCTGGTACCTTAGTGTGCCTCAACCCTCCCTTCCCTGTCCCTTAGTTGTCCGCTCCCCTCAGGAGCAGGCCCTTAGTGTGTCCCCCTTAGTGCTCCTCTACCCTGCCTGTCCTTTTGTGGTCCTTTACCATCCTTGTCCCTTTGAGTACCCCCCACCCCCCTCCCTTTGTGTTTCTCCCCCTCCATTCCCTGGTGTGACACATTACCTCTTTTATAGCATGTACCCGGCCGGACTGACAGAAAATGCTCTCTCAGTGAGCACTTCCTGTCAGTCTGGCTGGGTACAGGAATCAGAAGCTCCTGTACTATGGCCCGCTCTGCTCTGCTAGGCCATGCAATACTGAGTGACTGGGAGGAGTGTTTCCTCCTGCCGGGTCACTCGTATCTTGTGCCCCCAGAGCAAGTGCGCCCTAAGTGGGCCGCCTGTGCCGCCTTATGGACGCACCTGCCCTGAGTATAAGGAAGGTATTTAGGACCCATAATCCTCTATAGCTTGTACTCGTTCACCTACCCTAATTAGTAACTGGTGAGGCTTTTATTAGTTGGCCTCAGAGCAGAAAGGTGGGATATACAATCTGACCAGCTGGTAGCAGGGCTGTGCAAAGCAGCTCTCTTGTGAAAATGCTAAAGGTTTGTGAAACCTATGTTTATTTTGCTGGCTTTGTTAGTTTATTACCCTGGAGTAGTAAGGGAAGTTATATTGATACCGGAGAAACTGACGGAAGCCAAGCACAGAGAGATGGACACAGGTTTCTTCAGGAAGGAAGAGATTCTTTATTCGATTCACCGACCGGGACTCAGAGGGACTAATGTCACCAAAAAACAGCAAAGTCTGAGTCCTGATCATACAGTGTAGGTCCCTTATATAGTCATGTAGCTCCTCCCATAATCAGTTCAACCTACACATACTCTTATCTAATCAACCGAATAGAGACTAAAATCCTGTTTGACCACATGGCTTGCCCAGCACAACGGAGGAGGCGAAATACTCTTATATCCTGTATTCCTACTTATGCTCCTTACACTATTGATTGTATCGTAGCTACGTGTAACTGACTTAACTGGTACATCAACATATGCAAATGCACATACCATGTGGCAATCTTGTCCTAGTAAATTTATTTTTACTGAGATTCCACCACATTCCCCCCTTAACCATCACTTAACCATAGTTTGCTTACATCTCAGGTTGCTATGAACCAGACCAGACTTTGCGACTCCCTAACAATATGAATCCCTCAACATTCCTCTTCCTGTACTAGTTCTCCCTGATTTAGAGCCTCATACCTATATATAGCCATTATATGTGCAGCAGCCTTTCTCTCTGCTATATTCTCTATAATGCTCTTCACAGACCTAACTACCAAAGGAATCAGACATGGTAGGAGAAGGCACAGCATCAAAATTAGCATGACTCCACCTACCAATGCCTTAAGTCCTCCAAACTGCTCATACCAATTACCAAACCAACTACTTGGATTTTACCCTTTCCATACCTGGGTAGGCACATGCGCTAGTTTAACCATATGGCTAGTAAGCTCAGCTATTGCTTGCCCTTCATCATCTATTTGAAGACAACAATTGCTTAGGTTAAACTTCCCACATACACCTCCCTCTACTGCCAATAGGTAATCCAAGGCTAATCTATTTTGGTAAACGGCTGTCCTCATCCTAGTATTATGTTTCGCTAGGAGATTGAGCTCTTGTGATGTCTCATTGGTAATTATCTCAACCACTGCCTGTAACCTTATAATGCGGTTGAGCATATATACTGGGGTTCTATATCCGAAAGTACCATCTTCTGCCCAAGTGGCTGGCCCATAATAATCTATGATACGCTGGGGAGGCCATTCATTATCTTCCCAGGTACCTATCTCTAGGGGTCCCCTTTTCTTCCTATGATTCACATCATATACTTTAACTCCCAAAGTCTCTCCTGTTTCAATAGGCAACAAGAAGAAGGATGGTTTGAGCATACCTAACACACATGCCCCTTCCCAGTCCTGTGGTAACTCCGAATAGGCCTTCTTACCACAGATCCAGTACAAATTTGCTGGGGCTTTCCAACTAGATGTGATAGATAGATCAAACCACACGTCCTTTAAATTGGCATAACTTGCAAACGGGTTAGGTGGTTCTGAGACATTTGAAGCCGACCACCAGGTTGTATTCTTTGTAGTATCATCATAAGCTTTTTGCCCTAGACAAGTTAGTTCTCCTACAGATGTGTTAAACATTATTCCTTTTCTTGCTTTGCAAACATAACCTATAATGGAGGTCTTTAATCGCCACTCAGATTTACCTCTAACACTCATTTGATAATCGGCTTGAGAAGATGTTATCTGTTCAATTCTCTCAGAACCAGAATACATTACCTCCT
The DNA here is from genome assembly GCF_036172605.1 of Pelobates fuscus. NCBI lineage: Eukaryota > Metazoa > Chordata > Amphibia > Anura > Pelobatidae > Pelobates > Pelobates fuscus. Next base: position 235,274,816 of record NC_086321.1, on the reverse strand, counting down.
TTGCTTCCCAGGGCCATTGGTCTCCAATATTAGTACCTCCACACACATAGCAGTTGGTCACATTAAGACTACCAGCAATACTCTTGGCTAGATCAATAAACAGGTTCTTAGCATTATGGGGGATCTTATTTTCTACACTCATCTCTTCATAAAAAGAATGGAAAACCTGATGAGTTTGGGATGCTACGGTATCGGTCTCTATCCCTATAAATAATATTGTCCCAGGATCCAAACCCGTCCCATATATCTGGAACCCAAATAAGTTTCCGAACCTATCTAAAAATTGTTCAGGATTATTAATAAGTATATGGACTGGGTTACACTCCATAGACTTACAATACGGCTTGGTAGGCAACTTAGTAACAATCATATCCTTATCTACTGTCTGTCCCCAAGTTGCCCACCCCACACAAGACCAATATGGGCAATAATTATAATCCCTATCTGGGCATTTTGGACTTACGTACTTATTTTTACTACTGGGACAAATATACTTATCGTTAGACCCATACGTTCTCTCCCACTTAAGATCTCCGCATACATTCCACGGTTTTCTACCACTTGATATCGCCTTACATGCATCAAATAGCAGAACACCCGAAGAATGTACGGTTTCTAATACTATTTTATTTATTAGGGTCCCCTGTGAGTCTCCATTCCGGAGGGTCAACCAAATTGTACGGGGTTGATACTCTGGATTGAAGCACTTAGGTTCGCCTACTCCTAAATGGCATACACTATACTCTATACCTAAGTATCTACACCTTGATACATATCCTTTACATTCATATTGTGAATGCCAAATTAGGGTCTGGGAAATATGATTACCTGTTATAGTAGTCTTAATGCAAACCTCACAGCTAGGTGTGTCGGTACCTCTACCTTCCTGAATAATAAAAAACATAAAAATACACATTATCAAGAGGACTTCTTTCGACGTCTTCATCCTCAGTCTTCGTCCGTGCGATGGCACCTCAGCTTCCAGGATGTAAGGGCTGCAAGGAATGGAGTTCTGCAGGTCCTCTCTTCCCTTCACAGAGGTCCCTTCGAGACACCCTGGCTATGGGTGAGTGGTCTGGCTTTATTATGGCAGACAAAACACTCACTTACTGATCTCTTTAAACACACTTGTAATCCCAATATCTCCTCGTTACTCCGACTGAGTCATGCGCTTTAACCGGATCTTGCAGGGATTCTCTGGATCTGGTGTAGCTTGCCAAGAATCTACTGCTGCTGGTTTAACCCTGGAGTGATGAATCCACTGAGTCACTTCAGCCACCTTTATTGCTGTAGGGGTAGACAAAAGAACAACATAAGGACCCCTCCACTTAGGCCCTAACGGTATACTGTTCCACTCTTTAATCCACACTTGATCTCCTGGATGATAGCTATGAACAGGGGGATAAATATTCACAGGTAATCTATCTTGTACCCATTTCTGTACCTCCTCCATAGTTTTACCCAACTCTACAACCTGCTGCCGGGTAATTCCTTCTCCCAACTGACTCAAATCCACCCTTAAGTTACCAAGTACGGGAGGTGGACGCCCATACATGATTTCAAAAGGTGAGAGACCCATCCTTCTGGTAGGTGTACTACGAATACGTAACAGAGCTATAGGCAAAAGAACATTCCACTTAAGTTGAGTTTCTTGACACATCTTTGCCAATTGGTTCATAATAGTTCTGTTCATCCTTTCCACTTTCCCAGAACTCTGAGGTCTATATGCCGTATGAAGCTTCCACTTAATACCAAGCATATGAGTCAGTTGTTGTAGGCACTGGTAAACAAAGGTTGGACCATTATCCGATCCTATAGAACATGGTAGTCCATATCGGGGTATTATTTCTCACAACAGGAATCGCACAACTTTCTCTGTACGAGTGGGACATGCTTCTACCCAACCTGAATAGGTACACACAACTACTAGTAGGTAGCAATGTCCGCCGTATTTAGGCATTACTGTATAGTCTATTCGAAGATCGGACATAGGGAGTCCCCCCATATACTGGACTCCCGGTGGTTTCACTGGTCCTTGCTTTGCGTTATTCTTAGCACATATTACACATCTTCGTACAATGGCTTGAGTCAAGTTGGACAATCTTGGTATGTAGAAATGTTTTCTGAGAGATTCTTCCATACTATCTCTTCCAGAATGTGTCCCGTTGTGATAGTTCTGGACAATTTCTACAGCTAGTGATGCTGGAATGACTATTCTTCCATCTTCTAACTGATACCATTTGTTCTCCAGGTATTCCCCAGCTTCTGTCTTTAACCACTCTTCTTCTTGAGCTGTATAAACTGGAGTCCATTGAGACAGTGGAGTCGGTATAAGTGCAGCTATATGTTCCACATATTCCTGTCTTCCTGATTCAGCGGCACGCTAAGCTGCATTATCTGCCATCCGATTTCCTTTGGTTACGTCACCATCTCCTTTCAGATGCGCCCGACAATGTATAATACCAACTTCTTTTGGTTCTCACACGGCTTCCAGTAGTTGCAATATTTCAGCTGCGTACTTAATTTCTTTACCCTCTGAATTCAATAGTCCTCTTTCTTTATACAAAGCTCCATGGGCATGAGTGGTTAAAAACGCATACTTGGAGTCTGTGTAGATGTTCACTCTTAAACCTCCTGCCAATTGTAACGCTCGTGTTAGTGCAATTAATTCTGCCTTCTGTGCCGATGTTCCTTTTGACAATGGCCGAGCTTCTATCACCTTGTCTATGGTAGTCACTGCATATCCTGCATAGCGAATCCCTTCTTTCACATAACTACTGCCGTCCGTATAATACTGGACATCAGGGTTCTGGATAGGAAAATCACGAAGGTCCGGTCTACTTGAGAACACTTCATCCATCACCTCCAGTCAATCATGTTGACTCTCAGTAGGTTGTGGAAAAAGGGTTGCTGGATTCAAGGTATTAACAGTCTCTAAATGCACTCTTGGGTTTTCACACAACATAGCTTGATACTTAGTCATGCGGCTATTACTAAACCAATGATTGCCTTTATAGTCTAGCAACGTTTGTACTACGTGCAGGACTCGCACGTAGAGTTCCTGACCCAGAGTGAGCTTATCAGCTTCGGCTACCAGCAGGGCGGTGGCAGCTACAGCTCTTAGACAAGGTGGAAGACCACTGGCCACTGCATCCAGTTGTTTGGACATATATGCAACAGGTCTTTGCCATGATCCCAAGTACTGTGTCAATACTCCCACAGCCATTCTTCTTTGCTCGTGTACATATAAGTAGAATGGACGTGTATGATCAGGTAGACCTAATGCTGGGGCACTCATCAAAGCCTTCTTCACATCTTCAAATGCCTTTTGCTGTTCAGGGGTCCACAGGAAGGGATCGTGTTCTGTACCTTTTATAGCTGCATAAAGAGGTTTCGCCAAAATCGCATAGCTGGGAATCCATATCCTACAGAAGCCTGCTGCCCCCAAGAATTCCCGCACTTGTCTTCTATTCTTGGGTATTGGTATTTGGCATACAGCTTCTTTTCTCTCTAGCCCCATTATCCTTTGACCTTCAGAGATATGGAATCCCAGATACTTGACAGTTGGCTGACACAACTGAGCTTTCTTCCTGGACGCCTTGTATCCTGCCTTCCAGAGAATGTGTAGTAGATCATGTGTTGCTTGCTGACATATTTCTCTTGTAACTGCCGCTATCAAAAAATCATCTACATATTGCAATAGTACACAATCTCCAGGGATGGACTTGAAATCCAGTAAGTCTTGACTTAAAGCTGATCCAAATAGGGTGGGTGAATTTTTAAACCCTTGGGGCAGTCTTGTCCAAGTCATCTGGCGTTTCGAGCCTGTTACAGCATTTTCCCATTGGAATGCGAAGATACACTGGCTTTCCGCAGCAATTCGAAGGCAAAAGAAGGCATCTTTGAGATCTAAGACAGTGAAATAGGTAGCCCCGCCCGGAATTAAAGCAAGCAGGTTATATGGATTGGGCACAACTGGGTGTATACTTATGACCGCATCATTGACTGCTCTCAAGTCCTGCACAGGGCGATACTCATCTGTACCGGGCTTTTGAACAGGCAACAATGGGGTGTTCCAGGGGGAAGTACAGAATTTTAGGATACCATACCGTATGAACTTATCCAAATACGATTGTATATTCTTCTTGGCCTTTTGTGGGATATGATATTGCCTTAAGCTCACTGGATAGACCCCAAGTTTCAGTTCGATTCGAATTGGTGGGATATTGCGGGCAAGTCCAGGTGGGTTGTTCTCTGCCCACACTCCTGGTATATTAAACAAGGATTCATCACTCTCAAGGTTTTGGCTAGTCAACGCTTTATAAAGTCGCCACTCTTCTTCCTTTGGTACAGATATTGTCATTATACCTGAAGGTCCATTGAACTTTAAAGATGTTGTTCCATTTGGTAGAAACGTTATCTGCGCTTGTAGTTTTGACAACAAATCACGTCCTAACAGTTGGACTGGACATTCAGGCATATAAAGGAATTGATGTTTTACTACGTGGCCTCCCAATGTACAGAGTCGACTTTTAAGAACCGGTTTAGCAGCACTCCTTCCAGTTGCTCCTATTACGGTGATAGTTCTTCCGGATGGAGGAGCAACTAGGTCAGTCACCACCGAATGTTCAGCACCAGTATCGATCATGAACGCACTCCTTTTTCCCCCTATTGATACATTGACCATAGGCTCCGCTCGGCCAAGGGGGATGGAGCCCGGTCGGTATCAATAGTCCTCCATGACCGTGTCAGCCAATCCTACAAAGTCCCTATCTTCTCTATCGCGGGATCTCTGCGCTGCTGGATAATACCTGTCTTCTCTAACACTTCCTCTATTGCTACCATTATTCCCTCCAGGACCTCCTCTACCTCTCGCTCTGCCTCTATAATTACCATATCCTGCCATAGGTCTGTCTCTCTCATACTGTTCCCTTCGCGGACACTCACTTCTCCAATGCCCTTCTTCCCTACAGTATGCGCACTGATTTCTACTCAGGGGTTCCCCATTCCACTTACTTTCGCCTCTATCTGTTCCCCTATATACTTCCTTTTCCCTTCTATCTACGCCTGCGATTGCTACCGCTAGCATATCTGCCTTTCTACGCATCTTGCGCTCTTCCTCTTTCTTTGTCTCTGTTTCCCTGTTCATGTACACTTTATTCGCTACCTCCATTAGTTGGGTTATGGACATCCCTACAAACCCTTCTAACTTTTGTAGCTTGCGCTTTATATCTCCGTAGGCTTGGCTGACAAAGGCAGAGTTAACCATCCGGGAATTCTCAGGGGCCTCCGGATTAAAGGGGGTATACAAGCGGTATGCCTCCAATAATCGGTCATAAAAGACACTGGGCGATTCATCACATTTCTGCAATACCTCAGCCGTCTTAGACATGTTAATCGCCTTCTTTCCTCCAGCTTTCATGCCAGCAATAATAGCGTCCCTGTATGCTTTTAAATGGGCCATATCTGCGCCATTGATATTCCATTCCGGATCAGTGTTTGAATAATGTGCTGCGGCCCATGCTGCCGGATTGGCCTGATTTTGTGTACGGGCCACTTCTTCCAGCGCTTTAATTGCCGCTTGGTTCATCCTTGTCCTTTCCTTGTTATTAAACAATGTCATAAGCAGTTGCTGGCAATCAACCCAAGTGGGATTATGTGTCTGGACTATGGAGGTAAACAAATCCGTCATGGCTTGAGGCTTTTCGGTGTATGAGGAGTTATGGGTCTTCCAATTAAATAGATCAGTAGTTGTGAAGGGAACATAAACGAATATTGGATCAGCATATTGTATCTGGCCGTCACCGTTAATGTGTGTCGGGCCAGGTGTCAGTCGAAGTGGCATTTGATAATGTCGGGGTTGTAGGGTACCGGTCAATTGTCGGGTTAGTATGGGGCTTCGTTTAGGAACGTCAGTTATGGGATCCGGTCGAGGGGTAGTAAGACAAGGGGATGGGGACGCTTTACTGAGGGGGAGGTCGGTGAGTAAAATATTCCGGGCCGGGCTAGGAGGAGCCTGACCAGGAACTAGAAATGGCGCCAAATCTGGGTAGGTGGAGTTGACAGAGGTAGCTACTGAGAGGGGAGGGTTTAAAACAAGAGGGCTGGGCTCTGAGCTAGAGGAGGAAGTAGGTGGGGACAACGGGGCAAGGGGAGGAGCGTTTCCAGCAGCACCTCCTCTTCCGGTGGAGGAGGAGTAAGGGGGCGGCATAGGGATCTCAGACTCAGGAGGCGTGTCCAAAATGGGCGTAATTACGGCCTTAGTGGACAAGCGAGTCCTGGCCACCATGAGGCGACATTGTTCCTCGTGGCATACTCGGATCCATTTTGGCGAGTCTTTTACGGCCTGCCTCCAACAATCAAAATATGGAAACTGGTAAAGTTCAGGCCTACCTGATACAGCCACATGTACACGCTGTACCAGATTAGGATCTAAACTGCCACGTGGCGGCCATGCGGCAACCAAAGTAGGCCATTCCCTACTACACAATGTAATCAAGCGTGCTGGAGACATCTTTACCCCAAAATCACATACTGTATATCCCTTTTTAAAATTCTTTATCATACATCCTAAGGGATCCAAAATCGTCGAATCTGACGCGCCCATACTTAACAATGGAGCGTCGTTTCCAACAGAAACTATACAAACACTCTACCAACGGTCACACCCGTTCCCTCGGCAACAGGACCACGTGGTACAGTTACTAAGTGAAACGCACACAACAAAACACTCAGGGAATTCCCGTACACACACAGCTGTTACACCAGTCACTAAGTAACTAATACTGTGCCCTTTGGCGAAACTATACGTCACCCATGCTATAATTCACTATATTTGAATTACCTGTCTATAACATAACCCAGTAACATCGTCTTTACAAACAGTAGTTACAGTACGGTTAGTATAGGTTAAAGTACAATTTAAAGTCACAGTACAATTAGTAGTGGTTATGGTGTTAAAACATGCAACATAGACGACAATTATTAGTACTTATTTGCAGTATCAGTAATTATACATGGTTATGGTACCGTGCGCTATAATACAGTTACACACTATTCACACTCTCGCTAGACGGCAGAGCTCATGCTATCTAGCAAGATATACATGCTACTACAACAATCTTTAACACATTTACAATTCCCAACTAATCTATTGGCCAGTACCTTGATGGACTACCTAAAACTATCTACATACGTTTTGGTTCGCCACACTGCCCAAGCACCACATATAGCGAACTAGAGGGCGGAATTTACAACAGCACCCTTTTAGTCTATTTACTCTATCAAAAATCTAGTGGGTTCCAAATTTACACGCCTTCCCACTTAGCCAAGATAGGTTGAGATCTAGCGGACCGAGTTTACACAGACGCCGCTTAGTCTCCCGGTCCCTCCGACATAGCTAACAAAATATACACCCTAGAACGTTAGTCTAGACAAGACACCGGTGTCCGGCTAGGGCTATTTACACCAGAACCCCGCCTGACTCCAAACCAAAATTAAACGGGCTTACTAAAGGGCGTTTAATTGAGCGGTGCGCCTTCGCTCCTTCCCTCCACTGGAGGGGGGCAGATTCCAAATAACCCCTTATGGGCCTACCGCACAATCGGTATCCAATACCCCTAGTGGGTCCGCCGTCTAAAACAGCGGTCGTCTTACCTCCTCGTTCCTGAACCTGGGTTCACACTCATCGACGGGGGCACCCCAGCACTTACTACGTAGAGGCCGATGATCTCCTGGACAACAGACCAGTGGCGCCGAGACGAAAGGAGGTCCATGCAGAAGTTCAGGGGTGCAGCCGTAGAGAACGTGGGCAAAGATAGACCGTCTCACGCCTCTGCTTCTCAGCTACCGTTGAACGATGAGCTTCCCGGTCCAATGCACCAAATGATACCGGAGAAACTGACGGAAGCCAAGCACAGAGAGATGGACACAGGTTTCTTCAGAAAGGAAGAGATTCTTTATTCGATTCACCGACCGGGACTCAGAGGGACTAATGTCACCAAAAAACAGCAAGGTCTGAGTCCTGATCATACAGTGTAGGTCCCTTATATAGGCATGTAGCTCCTCCCATAATCAGTTCAACCTACACATACTCTTATCTAATCAACCGAATAGAGACTAAAATCCTGTTTGACCACATGGCTTGCCCAGCACAATGGAGGAGGGGAAATACTCATATATCCTGTATTCCTACTTATGCTCCTTACACTACTGATTGTATCTTAGCTACGTGCAACTGACTTAACTGGTACATCAACATATGCAAATGCACATACCATGTGGCAATCTTGTCCTAGTAAATTAATTTTTATTGAGATTCCACCACAATATATGTTTACTAAGTGCTCAAATTTGAGCTAGGATTTTCTTTTCTCTTTTCCTGTATTAATGACCAAACTGATTGCTGCATGGATTTTGTGCATAGTTTAAATAAACCAACACCTATTGTTGTCATGTACCTGATACCCTAGAGGACCATGTTTCTTTGCCAATGGGAGGAGTGGCCCATTAACCTGAAAGGTCATAGTATATTGACTAAAAAAAAATATACAGTCTCATGGTCCCCAACTCTAACTCATAGTAACCAAACACTTTTGTTCTCAAAATGAGTAGAATATAATCTCAAAATAAACAAAGAAAATTATCTTTGCTGTGGAAAGATTTTAATGCCACAATAAAGCATATACATAATAGTTTTTTTTTAATAAAGCATATCTAGAATATATGACATATTTAATATTTTAAAGTAAGTAATTGGGAAGTGTTACAATACTATATTATAATGCTTTCTTTGTTAGTATCACAAGATGTACATTTGAACTAACTTATTCAGTAAAAACCTCATAAAATATCAACTTATTCACTTCAGGGTTGATTTTATCTTTTGTTTTCTGTAGTACACTTTGATAAATAGCCTGTTAATAACAAGAGTTAATGGCCTGTAGAATTTAATCTGTAGTTCTGTTTGATTTGAAGACCTTGGGAATCCCTCAGAGTTTTAAAGAAAGAAGTTGGACAGTTAATTTTAGGTCAGATTCTGATAATGGACTAATTAAAGAGTTGTATAAGTAATCCATCTTTTGCAGAAGATTATCTTTATTCTTTCTTTGAAGCATCCCTCAGAGTGCTCTTTCCTGTCATTCTAATCTTGCTTATCGTCTCTATGCAGATGGCATACAAGTGCAAGTCACCTTCTGTATCCTTTCACTGGTCTCTGCTTTGTGAATGGATCAGCTTCTGTAGTGATATATCAATAGTACTATTCTTTGCTATATAAATATTATATTTATGTGTGTAATTTGAATTTTTTTCTGTATTACATTTCTTAGGTATACATGATTTGCTTACTTTAACAATTAATTTAATTTTGTATTAATTCTTATGTATTTTGTTATGAATTAAATAGGAAAGTGAATAAAGTGAGGGAGATGTTTTATTCTTTTTATGACTGTTCTTAAAATTTTGCAATACCTTTTACTGCTAGATTGCATTTAAATAGGTCTTAAATATGATATAATTGTACAATTATGTTGTGCATGAACAACATGAGAGCTACTCTATTATTCTGCCTTCTAGTATTGTACTAAATAGTTATGAGCAGCATTATTTAGTCATTTTATTGTAATACTGTTATTTATTGCTCTGCAGCATGTAAGGTAATGAACCTGTTTTCGAAATTAACTGAGCAAATACATCTGAGAAAACAAATACATATATATATATATTTTTTTAATTATGCAGATATTTCCCGGATTCAAGAAATGCGTCCCTTAGGGTAAATATTAAAAAAATATTATGCCAAACTAATAATTTAGTTAATGTAATTTTACTCAGTTACTGTATGATCACTCAGGCCAGCCATCATATGAGTATAGCCAGTAAGGAAACTGTTAGGTCTTGGCCCTTTATAGGGCCATGTAAATATATGGGGTCTGGCTGGGGAGATATTCACACATAGAGTAGGGGAATATCTGCTAAATACAGACACAATAGAGAAACATAGCGTTTAACTGTGTGTGGGACAGATATTAGTATGTAATCACAATTGGTCACTCACAAATTCGTAGAATTAAAACAGCCTTAAGCAGTATCTTTTCTTTCAGTGTCCAATGTGGTGTTGTCCCTCCTCACACGTTCATCATAAAGTAGATGTATGTATCTCAAAAGAGAAAGATATATACAAAGATGTAGTGCACTTCCAGAGTAAAGTAAAAAAGTATTTAATGACTTACATTGAAATATAAAAACAAACAGCTTGTCACCATACGTCCTACGCGTTTCGTCCCAAGTCTGGACTTCCTCAGGGACTTGGTGCAGTAAAGTGCAATGAAAAATAGCAGCATAAAATACAATCCCCCCTCCCAGTCCTTATATACAACCCCTTTGAATTGTAAACGTCCATCAGCTGGCTTTCAATTCACTTTTTCGCGGCAAGGAACCCGGTGACGTCATCGCGTACGTTACGCTGTTGAACCTGGTGACGTCATCGCGTCCGACGTGTGCGTTTCATTTTGCGTTCCACCGACCCGGAAATGGGTCCCGGCCGTTAGTTAGTCGTTCTTGCGATGATGTGTTCGCTCAAAACATATGGGTAAAGGAAACCGGGGGGAGAGGAGAACAATTATTATTGTTCTGTTTCCCTTTTTAAAAAAAATCTCTTAAGTGTCATCTTACGGATGTATTTTTGCACATCAATATATGTGTTAAAAAAATTCATTTTCTGATTAGGGGCAAATTTTAGACCTTTACTTAATGCTCTCAAATCAGTGTCACATAGCTGAATATCTGTTAAATTATAGATTCCATAGTGTTTTTCTAGTGTCTTTGTCTTAGAGAGTCCTCTCTCCGTGGATTCTCCTCTATTCTTTTTCTTTTGGGGGAGATTGAGTGGATGTCTGATGTAATTCCCTGATGGTTGTGGCGAGGTTTGAAAAATTGGGTTATTCTCCCATCCCTGTGGGTCCCTCCCTCTAAAAAAAGGTCCTCCCTCTCATTTTGGTGTTCCAAATTTGTTCTTATTGCTTGGGCATAGGACCTTCTAGGGGGAGTGTCACATCGATTTGGGGAAATTGATTCTTTTCTTCCCCTTTGTTTGGTGGGATTTTGAGTTTGTGGGGCAGTATTCGTGGTAAATGTTTTTCGTCTCGTAATGATTGGGCTTCGTGTATAATTATTGGGAGGTCTCCTCATTTTATTGGGTGAATTTCGTGTGTAATTAGTTGGGGAATCCCTTATTCGAGTGCAGAACGGATAACATATGTCCCTATACAGATCTCATCATTAAAACAAATGTATCTGTAAGATTTGTAAATATCGACTGTATTATAAATATAGACCATATTGTAAATATAGAGGTTATTTCCACATCTCTTGCAAGTAGTGCCATCCAGAGTTTTTTTAATTGTTCTCCTCTCCCCCCGGTTTCCTTTACCCATATGTTTTGAGCTAACACATCATCGCAAGAACGACTAACTAACGGCCGGGACCCATTTCCGGGTCGGTGGAACGCAAAATGAAACGCACACGTCGGACGCGATGACGTCACCAGGTTCAACAGCGTAACGTACGCGATGACGTCACCGGGTTCCTTGCCGCGAAAAAGTGAATTGAAAGCCAGCTGATGGACGTTTACAATTCAAAGGGGGTGTATATAAGGACTGGGAGGGGGGATTGTATTTTATGCCGCTATTTTTCATTGCACTTTACTGCACCAAGTCCCTGAGGAAGTCCAGACTTGGGACGAAACGCGTAGGACGTATGGTGACAAGCTGTTTGTTTTTATATTTCAATGTAAGTCATTAAATACTTTTTTACTTTACTCTGGAAGTGCACTACATCTTTGTATATATCTTTCTCTTTTGAGATACATACATCTACTTTATGATGAACGTGTGAGGAGGGACAACACCACATTGGACACTGAAAGAAAAGATACTGCTTAAGGCTGTTTTAATTCTACGAATTTGTGAGTGACCAATTGTGATTACATACTAATATCTGTCCCACACACAGTTAAACGCTATGTTTCTCTATTGTGTCTGTATTTAGCAGATATTCCCCTACTCTATGTGTATATATCTATTGAAGACAAGAGGAAGTCTTCGGGGATCTAACGGGAAAACTTCACCTACAAAATATTAAGGGAAGTCCTGGTTTGTTTTGAACTATTCATTTTTTTCACTGCGTTGTGTTCACATATATTGTTGTTTTTGTTTGGGGAGATATTCATATAGCTCCTAACCAAACTGCATCATGGAATTGTGATGACACATGGCCTCTATTGTGTTGGCAAGTGGGTTTTGGTTACTATATTTTAAGATTACTCAGGGCAGCCATCAGATGGGCATAGCCAGTAAGGAGACAGTCTAGTCTAGCTGGGGAGATAAAAATAGCTCTCCCTAACCAGACTGCATCATGGAATTGTGATGGCAAGTGTGCTCTAGTGCCAAGAGGAAGTAATGTCAAAGGAAAGAATTTTAATGGTTTCGTGATTACTTATAAACTAGAATGTTTATTAAACCCTTAGTGACCATACCGTTTATCAATTTTCTTACCGTTAAGGACCAGTGCTCTTTTTACATTTCTGCTGTGTTTGTGTTTAGCTGTAATTTTCCTCTTACAGCTATTATAACATATTATAAACCATTTTTCTCGCATTAAATGACATATTACATACAGTTTTTCTCACCTTAAATTATCTTTCTAAAGATACCATTATTTTCATCATATCATATAATTTACTATAAAAAATATAAAATATGATGAAAAAAATAAAAAAACACTTTTTCTAACTTCGACCCCCCAAAATCTGTTACACATCTACAACCCCCAAAAACTCTTGTGCTAAATAGTTTCTAAATTTTGTCCTGAGTTTAGAAATACCCAATGTTAACATGTTCTTAGCTTTTTTGGAAAGTTATAGGTCAATGAGTACATGTAGCTCTTTACAATTTACAAACAGGAATCCCTGAATAACCCTTCACATTTATATATTTTTTTTTTTTTTTTTTTTTTTAAAGAAGACAACCTAAGGTATTAAACTGGGGTATTTGACTCTTTTCATGCAACCATTTTACCACCAATCTATGCCAAATAAAAAAATAAAAATAATTGTAATTTTTTTGACACACATAGCAATGTAAAAAAACATGTACGGAAAACTTGAATGGTTATTGCCAAAGAACAACCAAATATGTGTTCAGCAACATCTACTGAGTACAGTGATAGCATCCATGTATAGATGTGTTTGGTTCTCCGGGGGCTAACATACCTTATTTGGAGGGTGTGTATTCCAGTTTTCCAACTTGGAATTTTCACAGCTGGTCATCATGTACCCATGTCATATTTGGGAAATTTTTGAAGCCGGCCAATGTACTTTACCCCTATCAAACCATATATTTTTGAAAGGTAGACACCCCAGGGTATTTCAAATGGTGGCATTTTAACACTTTCCATGCATTAATTCTACCACCAGTCTTTGTCAAACATTTGGGTAGAACTTTTTTTGTGTGTTATTTTTCTCTCATATTGTACTTTAGGTATGGATTCTCATTTCATGTTATGTGTTACTGACAAAGAACACCCCAATATGTCTTCAGCAACATCTCCCGAGTACAACAGTACCCCCAATGTACAGGTTTTATGGGTTTTTGCAAACTTACAGGGGTCAAATTTAGGGCTTTCCCCTTTTCCATGTTTGCACATTGAAATTTGCCAGATTGGTTTGCTGGCCCTATGTTGCCTTTGAGACCGTATAACAGCCCAGGAATGAAACTTAACGCCATCATGGGATACCATTTTTAAATGTAAACAACCCAGGGTATTCAAAATGGGGTATGTCCAGTTTTTTGTAGTAGCCACTTAATCACAAACGCTGGCCAAAGTTAGCGTTTTTATTTGTTTTTTTGTATTTTTTTTACTCAAAAACTGCACTTTTACTGGTGATTTCATCGTCGTGAAACATTTTACTGTTTCAAACACTTATATTTGTCTTCAGAGAAGTCTCCTGAGTATAAAAATACCCCACCTGTACAGGTTTTATAGTGTTTTGGAAAGTTACAGGGTCAATATAGGGCTTGCCCAATTCAGTTTGCCAGATTGGTTTGCTGGGTGTGTGTTGCCTTTTGAGACTATATGCTGGCCAAAGTTAGCATTTTTTTATTTTTTTATAAAAAATGTTTTTCAATTTATATATATACACACACACACACACACACACACACACACACACACACACACACACACACACACACACACACACACACATATATATATATATATATATATATATATATATACACACACACACACACACCTAAAGTGTGTGTATTTATGTATGTATATATATATATATATATATATATATATATATATATATATATATATATATACACACACACATATATACATATAATACGTATGTGTTTGTTTATATATATATACACTGCTCAAAAAAATAAAGGGAACACAAAAATAACGCATCCTAGATCTGAATGAATTAAATATTATTCTGAAATACTTTGTTCTTTACATAGTTGAATGTGCTGACAACAAAATCACACAAAAATAAAAAAAAATGGAAATCAAATTTTTCAACCCATGGAGGTCTGGATTTGGAGTCACACTCAAAATTAAAGTGGAAAAACACACTACAGGCTGATCCAGCTTTGATGTAATGTCATTAAACAAGTCAAAATGAGGCTCTGTAGTGTGTGTGGCCTCCACGTGCCTGTATGACCTCCCTACAACGCCTGTGCATGCTCCTGATTAGGTGGCAGATGGTTTCCTGAGGGATCTCCTCCCAGACCTGGACTAAAGCATCTGCCAACTCCTGGACAGTCTGTGGTGCAACAGGATGTTGGTGGATAGAGTGAGACATGATGTCCCAGATGTGCTCAATTGGATTCAGGTCTGGGGAACGAACGGGCCAGTCCATAGCATCAATGCCTTCATCTTGCAGGAACTGCTGACACACTCCAGCCACATGAGGTCTAGTATCGTCTTGCATTAGGAGGAACCCAGGGCCAACCGCACCAGCATATGGTCTCACAAGGGGTCTGAGGATCTCATCTCAGTACCTAATGGCAGTCAGGCTACTTCTGATGAGCACATGGAGGGCTGTGCAGCCCCCAAAGAAATGCCACCCACACGATTACTGACCCACTGCCAAACCGGTCATGCTGGAGGATGTTGCAGGCAGCAAAATGTTCTCCGCGGCGTCTCCAGACTCTGTCACATCTGTCACATTTGCTCAGTGTGAACCTGCTTTCATCTGTGAAGAGCACAGGGTGCCAGTGGCGAATTTGCCAATATTGGTATTCTCTAGCAAATGCCAAATGTCCTGCACAGTGTTGGGCTATAAGCACAGCCCCCACCTGTGGACGTCGGGCCCTCATACCACCCTCATGGAGTCTGTTTCTGACCGTTTTAGCAGACACATGCACATTTGTGGCCTTCTGGAGGTCATTTTGCAGGGCTCTGGCAGTGCTCCTCCTGTTCCTCCTTGCACAAAGGTGGAGGTAACGGTCCTGCTGCTGGGTTGTTGCCCTCCTACGGCCTCCTCCACGTCTCCTGATATACTGGCCTGTCTCCTGGTAGTGCCTCCATGCTCTGGACACTACGCTGACAGACACAGCAAACCTTCTTGCCACAGCTCGCATTGATGTACCATCCTGGATGAGCTGCACTACCTGAGCCACTTGTCTGGGTTGTAGACTCTGTCTCATGCTACCACTAGAGTGAAAGCACTGCCAGCATTCAAAAGTTACCAAAACATCAGCCAGGAAGCATAGGAACTGAGAAGTGGTCTGTGGTCACCACCTGCAGAACCACTCCTTTATTGGGGGTGTCTTGCTACTTGCCTATAATTTCCACCTGTTGAAATTGATTGTCACTCAGTGTTGCTTCCTATGTGGACAGTTTGATTTCACAGAAGTGTCATTGACTTTGAGTTACATTGTGTTGTTTAAGTGTTCCCTTTATTTTTTTGAGCAGTGTGTGTATATATATATATACCTTTATTTCCTATATATTTATAATACATTCCAAATAAAACATTTTATAAAATATTGCACATATATAATGCATATATATGATTTCATTATAAGTGTATTTTGAGATATTTGTGTATATATCTCAAAGTACACTTATAATGAAATCATATATATGCATTATATATGTATATATTATATAATGCTTTAATTATTTTAAAATATATTATACATATATAATACAGACATTCCTCACTTACCGATTGGGTTCCGTTCCCACGAATCGGTCGGTAAGTGAGGAGTTAAGGGATTCCCTGCTCTGGTGCGTTCGTCTATGTTCGGGGAAGTTTCCCCGAACATAGACATGCACACCAGAGCAGGGAATCCACACGACGGCTCGCCTCTACGCCTGGTCGTAAATGCGAGCCATCGTAAAACAGGTAGGTCGCTAAATGAGGACCACCTGTATATGTATAGTATATTTATATTTTTAACATTTTTTACTGTTTAGCAGCCTGGGGGAAGGCCTGACAGCTCAGACAGTCCGTCTGATGGCAGCTTCTAGAGTCCTATTGCGGCGATGTGATTGTGGAGATCACATGGCCCTGGAGGTCCGGGGTGGCCGGAGCTGATGCAGGGGGACTGCTGGAATCTCCAGCAGTATCCCCTGACCGTGAATACCCTGGATGGCCGGTCCAGGTAAGTCCAGGGCTCCTATCTGCGGCGGACATATTAGGTACATCCGCGGTCATTAACGACTGTTTTTGTCATACGTACCTTGTACATCGACGGTGGATAAGGGGATATACATAGATATATATATATATATATATATATATATATATATATATATATATATATAAATAATTGCATTCTAGGGGTATTTTGTTTATATGTTTATATATATATATATATATATATATATATATATATATATATATATGTATGTAGATATATATCTACGGGAATTTCTTAAAATATAACTTTTATTGTGGTTCCATTAAAATGAAACGACGTTTCAGTCCAACTTGTGGACTTTCATCAGGATTATATATATATATATATATATATATATATATATATATATATATATATATATATATATATATATTTGTGGTGGGGGCCATTTCAGTATAGTATGAAATAGCAAGTGAGTATGCTTATCACAATAAACAAAAGTCTGTAGAGGTGTGCCGAAACCGACGTGTGTGGTAGGCCTGTAAATAAGTGGGCCTACCTTAAATAGTATTGAATAGAGTATTGCATAGAGGGAGAGGAGGGTGGGCCAGAAGTACGTCTGGACCAGTAGGTAAGTTAGGTAGGAGGGCGAGTCCCTTTTAAAGGGACATAGCCCCTCCCACAACTTCAGGCCCCTGGGTCACATGGCCCCTGGGGTTCCTAAATTGGAGGGGGGACTGTCTGGACTGAGCTCAGACAGTTCCCCTCAAAAGAAGACCAATCGCCGGTGGGGGAACGGCGGTGATCAGTAAGTACATGGGGAAGGGAGGGGGAGGGTAGGGGTTAACTTTTTTACATAAATTTTTGTATTTTTTATTTAAAAAAAAATTTAACTGAGTACCTCGACCCCTTGAGGTGCTCAGTCCAGGTAGAGCTTCCAGCGCTCAAATTTACCTTATGGACCGTTTTTTGTCGGACGTACCTCATACGTCCGCGGTCCTTAAGGGGTTAAACAATTACATCAAACAAGCATTGAACGTCATGTTGCATTTTTGCAGATGATATAAGACCAGGTAAAATAATGGACCGTGAACAGGATATTACTTTGCTTAAAATGGATTTAGATAGATTGGAGGACTGGGCACTCAAATGGCACATGAAAGTTAATGTAGGTAAAGGCAAAGTCCCTTCAGGTTAAAGGATGCACAAGCAACTCACACCCCAAACAGTAGCGAATTAGTAGTGAACACAGGAGAAGAATTTGGGAATTGTTATAAACAGCAAACTAGTCAACAATGTGTAATGTCAATCAGCAGTTCCTAAGGCAGGTAAGGTATAGTCATGCATGAAAAAGAGCACTAATTCAAGGGATGGAAATAAATTGGTGCCTCTTTATAAATCAATTTATCTTGAATATGCAATGCAATTTTTGACACTTGTTCTAAAGAACGATATTATGGTACTAGAAAAAAATGCAGAGACTGGCTACAAAGGTCTAACAAATTAAACATAGGTTTAGTTTAAAAAATGGCGCCTCAAAGGTGAAATTATAGGATTATACAAATTTATTCTGGACCAACACAAACCACTGCAAATAAATCTATTTATAAATAGAGGTCAAGCATTTAGACTGTAAAAAAGACGATTTTTTCTGAGGCAACATAAAGTGTTGTTAATAGTAAGAAAAATAAGGATTTGGAATGTTCTGCCTCAAGAGGTTGTTTGTATAGATGTATACTGGATGAATGCTTGCAAAACCATTATATTCAAGGATAAAAAATGTGGGCTAACAGCTTCTTGATCCATGGAGAGATCTGATTGCCATTCTGGGGTTGAGAAGGCATTTTATCCTAGTTTGTTGCAAAATTAGAAAACACTTTAAACTGTTTCTTTTTGCCTTCTTTTGAATTAACAGGAAAACAGATGTGAAAAAGACAGAACTTGATGGAGGCATGTCTCTTTTCAGCCTGTGTATATACCCATGTACGTAACATCATACACCTATATACCTGCAAACACAGAGGTTTATGGTATTCAATGAGAAACTTGATGATTTTGAAACAAATTATCTAATGCTGTGATATCTTCTTTTTAATTTATTTTAATTTATAGTTTATTTTCTGAAAGTGCTTGAAAAGATGATGCTTCTTTTTTTTGTGGTGGAACATTCAGATTACCACACTGACTAGGTTTAGCTCTCTGCGTTATCAAGTTAGCAGCTACTGTCAGGAGCATTTAAAACAACTTGAGTGGGAGATAGTAGATTGGCAGACATTTTGTTATCAATCCTACTGTAGACTAGGTTAGCAATATACAGATTGTGTTTTTGTTAACTGTTTGGAGAAAGGAAAATCCTTCTTTGGGGGAATGAACTGATAGAGGCACTTGAAACAACTTTGAGTAGGGTATAGGAGATTGGCAGACAGTTTTCCACGCTTGGGTCATTAATTCTAGTGTGCTACTAGGTTTAATGTTATGCTTTATCTAGCTAGCAGCTACAGACAAAGGCACTTAAAACAGCTTTGAGTGGGAGATAGGAGATTGACAGGCTTTTTGTCATTGTTCCTAGTGTGAGACTAGCTCACCAATATATAGCTATTAATCTATTTTTTTTGTTAACTGTTGAAAGAAACTCGTCTCACAAATGCTGGTAGGAGTTAATTATACCACAAGTCTGTATTATTGAGGGAAGAAGCAGAATAAGAAGGTCATAGGGCAGGCAGGAGGTCAGCTGATGATGTATCTGATTTTGTGCAGTTGGCACCACCTATTACCAGCCTCCTTCACAACTACAACCACCCTTAAGCAGAACAAGGGAGATATGGAGGATAGTGCTAGTGGTTGAATGAGGCACGTTGGACAGGAATAGTTGCACCTCTCATCATCCGGTGAATTAAAAAAAAAAAACAATAGAAAAAATTGTACAAATCGGACATAGCTGGTGCTGTCAGTGCCACTTACACCTACTTTGATTTAATGGTTTATAATTGTAGTATTGATTTGTCATTTATTTTTATTGTATTTCTAGAAATTGAGATGGATTTGATTTGCATTGTGCTTCTGTGCGACTGCTTGTGCTTAGGAAATTTCAAGCTTCTTCTCTCAGCATGGATGCATTTTACTGCACATGTAAACCATGCCTACACTGAGTGTGGCAGGTATTTTTTTAACTCTTTCTAGAAAAAAAAACATTCCAAAATGTGGTGGTGGTGCTAATGTTCATACCCTTGTTCACTCACCTTATTAAATTATAAATATATAAAATTATTTCTGCTGCTCTGCCATTTCCAAATGCATTTCATTGTAGGTTTTGTCTTGCCTGAATGAATCTTGTCGTGTTTGTTACCTCTGCATATACAATTGGTATAATTATAAGCTGATAAGATGGGAGCAACATCAGAAATAATTAGATTTTTAGAGGTGAAATGCGTTTTTTACTACCTGGATTGATTTTGTAAACTTATTTTGTCCAATAAAGTAGTTGTTTATTGTTAAACCTCTTCTAAGCTTACCCTTGATTTTTTTTTTTCTGCTGGAGCATGGATACATTTCTCCTTGGTGGGGAGCATACCACCTAAGTGCTCTAGATTGAGCAAAACCATATGTTTGCTGTCCCTCTGTGAGTACCCTTTCTACCTTGTTTTAATATGTTATGTTTTTTAGCAGTGTACACTATATTTTTATTTTTAACTGCATAAACCATCACAACATTTTATTACAAATTCATAAGGTCTTCCGCTGGGACATAAACAACCCTTAGCTAACATGACTACCTGAGGTCATCACATACCTAAGCACCTTTTTAAAGAAAAGACCAGCTATCGTTAGGTGTTAGGCGCTACTAACCTAACACACACACAACAACCACTAACCCACCGTTATCGCATCTCATCCCCTTATAAGCTTCTGACCTAACACAGTCCCTATCACCCACAAGACCCTATCTACACATACACTACACAGTTACACTACAACCCTAATTTCCCCAACACACGAGCTACCGTCTTATTTACCTTACACACACTGTCACCCCAAATGTCACACTGCAACTCCTTTCCCTCTCAAACACACCCTACAGCCTCTTCCCCGACATCCACAATCTCCTCTCAATATCACCTATCACCCAATACACACAACAATCAATATCATTCATAAATGCACCCTATAGCCCTTATCCACCTACAGACAAACATTAAAATCTCCTCAGACACTACAGTCCTAATATTGCATTCACATATCTGCAACTGACTCACACATAGCTGACACACATATGTATGAATGTAGATAGCTGTCTTGAAATGCTTTACAGTAGTTGTATTGTCTTTTTAAAATAGTATCCTTGCAATTTACTACAAAAGCACACAAAACAAACAATACCACCTCATTTCCACCACAAACTCTCACCATATAACCTATGCCTGTAAACACACACTGCAGTCCCTATCCACATACAGCCCTTATTCACATACTATATCATACTCAGTCCCATCCAAACACACACACACACACACACACAATTCCCTCCCACAGTCAGCCTCCCCCACATATGAAACCACACAAGCAGCATCTAACACACACAACAACCCCTCAAGCAGTGTTAGCCCCCAGAAACAAGCAACACTAAGTGTAGCGAAAGCCACTTCGCCACTGTGGTTTGGAGGGGGCTGCTTGCCCGCCTCTTACCCTGTGACTACGGTCCCGGGGCGATTTGGCCCTTTATGCACGGTATTTGGGCATACTGTGGGTTATTGGGCTGCCCCAGGATTATGGGCCCTCTCATCAGCCCATACGAAACTTAAACCCCATGGCGTTTGAACGGTGTTTGTGGCATCTAAACGCTGTTTGGATATGTTGAGCGCTCAGATCCAAGCCATCTGGGGATGGGTTGAATGTGGGGGTTCTGTTTAGTATAACAGGAGTTATGTATTTTTATGTCTTTTGGTGGTTGCTGGTAACATGTGCTTAATGGAGGCTGTGTTTGTCCCTGGATATAATTAAATCAGCTTCTCCATTGTCTCCAGGATAGAGGATTCTGGGGAACTAGTTTGAGCTTCTAAAAACCATGCTTCCAGAAGGTCAAATGCACATTTGTACTAACTTTTGAACCCCTGGTCCAATTCGTATGATTTTTGAGTATGTTGTTCCCCCGAATGGATTGATTGTGTATATGTATTTTTATGCGAATGTGATGTATATTTTGGGAGTTATGAATGTTGTGTAAAAACTGTATTTTCCCTACCTAGGATAATTGTATTTTCCTGTGTGTACAGATAATTAGTTTACAGGTAGAGGGGAGGGCTATGTGTGGGATGTAACTATTGTGTGATTGGTTAATGTACGTTACTGTGTGTGTCCCTCCCCTTCATGGGAGCACCTAATAAAAAGGGCTGCAAGCTAGCAGCCAGAGAGTTCTATTTTTACCCTCAACTTGAGTCCTGTCTCTTATTGGGGGAATCTGCTACAAGGGATTGCTATGCTAGGCATATTCCCTTGCTATAATCACTGAGCTCGTGTAAGAGCTTGTTCCTGCTTCGTTCTGAAGGGAGATAGCTGCAGCCTGCGGTGCTTATGGTGTCTGGTGGAGTGCTTGGAGTCCTCTGGAAGCGCTAGGAGCATCTTTCAACGGAGGTACCCAGTCGGGGTGCCAGTGGATCCGTTACACTAAGTAACGTACCTTCACGCATGCACAACACCACAAGCATCACACACACACACACATATACAGACACACACACTCACACACACACTCTCTTAACACTGTCCCATTACATGCACAGTTTGATCCACCACCCAAACAAGTTTAATTTATGCAATTCCATCCGGGAAATTTATTAAATCAGGAAGTGGAGAAAATTGACAAGGGTATTGCTAATTTTTTGACAAAAATAGCTAAACTCTAAATATAGCAAATTTGTTGACATTTCAGCTTTGAAATGAAAATATCCAAGTTGAACAGTTTATTACTATATGTCTAATAGATGATGCACACATTCTATAAGGTAGTTAATCCAAATAATTTACTGGTGCTTAATACTCAGGGGATGGCAAATCACCTAGAACACTTCCTTATGCAAACAGCCATGATCTTTGAGCCAAATGTCAGGAACATACATCTATCAGTGTACTGTAAAATATACACATAATAAGTATATTATTTTATATTTTTAGTACACTTATTGGCCCAATTTCACGCCAAATTAGTCTTCCCAATTTTTTCTTTCTTAACAAAATTCAGTGAAGCTAAATCACCACATGTGCAAAATGTGTCCATCCAGAAATTATTTTTATTTCGGACTGATTTTTCCAGCATGCATAAATCTACTATTTTAACTTTTTTTTTTTTTAATAGGATTCCAGCATTCATTTACTCTCTTATTATATTCTTCAATGTATTTGGGGCTAGATCATTACAAATCTGGAGTGCTCTGGCACCCACCATTGTAAGTAGTCAAACCATTTTTTACCTGTTTGACTTCTTACATTGAGATCATCAAACACGTCCCCCCACATCCACTACTAACAGGAACATCCATATTGCAGAGATTAGCACATTGACTGAGAACTTCTGCTGATTGCCCTCAGCCAAAGAGCTATATACTCTACTGCAGGGCTCGAGTCCTGCAGGAACGCGTGGGAACGGCGTTCCTGCACTTTTTTTAGAGCAGGAACGCCGTTCCCGTTTGTGGTCCTGCAGGCACTCAGGGGGTGGCAAAAAATGCTGCCCCCAAATGCCCCTGTGTTCCCCCTGTCATGGGGGGCCCAAGAGGTGGCCTAATGGCCACCTGAAGGACTCCCCCGGCCGGCTCTTGTCTTGCTGTCAGACGCGGCGAGGGAGCTGTGTTCTCTCTGCTCCCTCTCGCCGCGCCGTTTGCTGATGCTGGGAGCCGGAATATGACGTCATTTCCGGCTCCCGGCATCAGCAGACAGCCCGCGCGGCGAGAGGGAGCAGAGAGAACACAGCTCCCTCGCCGCGTCTGACAGAGAGAGACAAGAGCCGGCCGCACTGAAGCCCCACTGGACCCCAGGGACAGGTCCACGCCAGCTCTCCAGGTAGGGAGGCTGGGTGGACATTTTTAAGTTTAAAAAAATATGCAATAATTCTTGTGTATATGTGTGTGTCTGGGAGTGTATGTGTCTGTGAGTGTATGTGTGTGTGTGTATGTGTCTGGGAGTGTGTGTGTATGTGTCTGGGAGTGTGTGGGGGTTGTTGATGGATTTACTTGCTTATTAATTTTGTATCACTGACTAATTATTGGAAAGTCTATTTAATAATGTTGAATAGTCTGCTAAGTGCTAAAATCACCATAGCAGCTGTGTTGTGCTGTAAAATGTGATATGAATCTCTAATCAGGTCAATCATTTTAAAGAAACAAAATGCAGCATTTAAGCGTTAAATATAAATATAAATAAATATAAATATAAAAAAATATATAAAAAATATATATAAATATATCAAGTAAAATGTATAACCGTTATTACTGGAGAATATTGTATTTTTTTTTGTAACTCAGAAATTGACTAAATGTATCGCAATGATACAAATTAAATTTTTTTATTTCTTGTGTGTATATATATATATATATATATATATATATATATATATATATGTGTACATTTACAGCAGGAGTCAACATTTCATACTACACAGATCTGAAAGGCAAGTCTGGAGGTTTCTGCTTGCCTAGGGTGAACTTTCACTCCAGAGTTGCTAGTGAAAGAGAGGACATTTTGAGCTCTGCTTACCGGGTTATTTACTGAAGTGTGTGTGTGTCTGTGAGTGTATGTATGTGTGTTGGTGTCTGTGAGTGTATGTATGTGTGTTGGTGTCTGTGAGTGTATGTATGTGTGTTGGTGTCTGTGAGTGTATGTATGTGTGTTGGTGTCTGTGAGTGTATGTATGTGTGTTGGTGTCTGTGAGTGTATGTGTGTGTTGGTGTCTGTGAGTGTATGTGTGTGTTGGTGTCTGTGAGTGTATGTATGTGTGTTGGTGTCTGTGAGTGTATGTGTGTGTGTGTTGGTGTCTGTGAGTGTATGTGTGTGTGTGTTGGTGTCTGTGAGTGTATGTGTCTGGGAGTGTGTGTGTCTGGGAGTGTGTGTGTCTGGGAGTGTGTGTGTCTGGGAGTGTGTGTGTCTGGGAGTGTGTGTGTCTGGGAGTGTGTGTGTCTGGGAGTGTGTGTGTCTGGGAGTGTGTGTGTGTCTGGGAGTGTGTGTGTGTCTGGGAGTGTGTGTGTGTCTGGGAGTGTGTGTGTGTCTGGGAGTGTGTGTGTGTCTGGGAGTGTGTGTGTGTCTGGGAGTGTGTGTGTGTCTGGGAGTGTGTGTGTGTCTGGGAGTGTGTGTGTGTCTGGGAGTGTGTGTGTGTCTGGGAGTGTGTGTGTGTCTGGGAGTGTGTGTGTGTCTGGGAGTGTGTGTGTGTCTGGGAGTGTGTGTGTGTCTGGGAGTGTGTGTGTGTCTGGGAGTGTGTGTGTGTCTGGGAGTGTGTGTGTGTCTGGGAGTGTGTGTGTGTCTGGGAGTGTGTGTGTGTCTGGGAGTGTGTGTGTGTCTGGGAGTGTGTGTGTGTCTGGGAGTGTGTGTGTGTCTGGGAGTGTGTGTGTGTCTGGGAGTGTGTGTGTGTCTGGGAGTGTGTGTGTGTCTGGGAGTGTGTGTGTGTCTGGGAGTGTGTGTGTGTCTGGGAGTGTGTGTGTGTCTGGGAGTGTGTGTGTCTGTGAGAGTATGGGTGTCTATCTGTGAATTTGTGTGTGTGTGTGTCTTTGTGTGTCTGTGAGTGTACGTGTGTGTCTGTAAGTGTATGTGTGCACCTGAGTGTGTGTGTACGTGTTTATATATGCATACAAGTTTTTTGTTTTTTTTTGGTGGTGGGGTGGGGGTGGAACTCGAGTGAGTTCCCACACTTTATTCCCCAGGACTTGACCCCTGCTCTACTGCAAGGCTTAGGTCAGCAGTAACTAGCTTCCAGCTCTCTGGCATTTGATTTGTATGTAGTGAACAGTGCCCAGAAAACCCCAGGTAAGAAGTCAAACAGTTCAAAAATGGTTTCATTATTACAATAGGGGAGCACACGAACAGTCATGGCACCCTAACCACTACAGTTAGCTTTTTATTGCAGTGTTCCTTTAGGAACATCTCAGTGTATGATACAATATCATGAAATCTTATAAAACATAATAAATGATATAATAATGAGATAGAACACAGCTTTACAGATAATGTAAGCAAATTCCATAGTTAGCTAATAACATTGTTAAAATTGAGCTACTACTTTAGTCAATTCACAAAGCTTAGATAATATATTAATTAACGGTGACAAGTCAAACCTACAAGATATTATGAATTAAGCTCATAAATTGGTTATTATAATTGAGAATATGATTTTCTGTCTACAGTAGGCACATTGTATCATGTACGCTCATTAATTTTTAACGATATCTAAAAATATAAATTATTGCGAAAGAAATATGTGGGTGATGCACTTCTGTGCTAATCTCATATGTTATTATCTGACAAACAAAAATCTTGAAATGTATATTGCTAATACATATATTTTCTTATTACAAGCTCATAATTATAAATATATTATTATATTTAATTTCAAATAACATCAGGGTCTGTCCATACAGGTGAGACAGCTTTAGACTGACAGGTCACCAATTTGTATAAGCTAGATGAAATAGCCAATTTGGTCAAAATATTAATTAGGGATGAGCCAGTTGCAAAGTCACATAACTGCAAGTAACATAATGTCCAGCTGGCTAAAGTTGTTTATGAATGTATCAAGCTGTGTATGCAAACATCTGACTTCAAATGCTTTTATAACAGGTGTATAGTCTTTTTCAAATATTATACTAGCACCTTCTGAGAGTTTAGAATTTTTTAGCATGATGTTTGTTTCTTTCTTCTTAGAGTATGTCATAACATCAAAAAAGGAAGTATCAAGAGCCAGTTCTGGTAAATGTTTTCTTTCTTGCAAGCTTCTCTATATATGAAAATTAAGGCAGAGGTAGCACTTAAATTTGTTGTAGACTTTGATGTAATAATTGTTTATTAACCGCTTAACAAAGTTTGATGGAATAATTCAGTTATGGTTTTCTTTAACATAATTACCCATGACGGAATAATTCCATCTTGTAGTATTTTACCAATAGGGACCGTTAACCTGCTGGTAACTGGGAATGACAGCTATCTTTTGAGAAACTGATTCTCTGTTTGTAGCACTCAAAGTGAGTAATGCAAAAAGGCAATTAAATGGGAATCACCATTCAGTTTGGGCTATTTTAAGTGGCCCCAGACTTTTTGATGAGCGACGTGCAGCACTGAAAGTCAGCTTGGCATCCAGCATGTTTAATAAGCATTTAAATAACTCGATTGCTGTGTGATCAGAGTTAAATCCCTGCTCACACCAGGGATTCCCAGGTATAAATCAATACTTGGATTACCCTATGTCAGCTGGGGACATTTTAGTGGCCCCAGACATTTTGGCAAACTGAAAGTCACACCAGGCAATACGTGGGGCTACTCTCTGTCAGCTGGGGCCATTTTTAGTGGTCCCAGAGGGACTGAGGATCTGCATGCAATGATGACATATGTATATGCAATTTGTATCTGTGAGCTACTAAAAAGCCCTACAATGCCCCATCTTCAATTTGCTATTAAGAAAAAACTGCATTGAGCAGGGAGGGTATAAATTTAGCCCTGTATGTTCACAAAATCTTGACAAGGGTATGCGAAGGGGGGGGGGGGGGTTCTACTTTCACAAATGCTATGCATCTATAGGGTAAGATGAACTGTCAAACTGTTACAATGCCCTAAAATGTGACATATACTCAACAAATGAATGTATCAAAATTCTAAGTATAAAAACTGAAAGTTAGGTCCCATATATGGCACTCTAACTGTGCAGCATAGTGCCTAAGGCATACATTGGGGATATTCAGGATAATTTGAGATGTGTGATCACAATGGCATTTATCATATTTGCATAATTAGATTTAATATTTAAAGTAGTTGTTGTTTCCTAAATATTTGCATCTATACCTTTATGGTGGAATGGGGCATGTAATTTCATTGAGCCAGGTATTTAGTACATCGGGTTAAATGCAGCCGAGTCCAAAAGTGAGGAGGAGCAGCAGCATGCTACAATTGTTAAGCTTCACCAGCTGTCACTGGATTGGCAAACACAGACAAGCCTATGCAAAAGGAATAAATGCAAACATAAATGCACTGAGAATCATAAACAAACACACCAATACTAGTACAAAGAAACATAAAAAAAACCCTTGTGCACAGAGACAGGAACACATACACAAATGTTTGATCAGACACATAAAAAAGACACAAAAAACACACAAATTCACAGTTACAGATGTTCAAGCTCATTCCTGCACAGAGAAACACAGAGACAAATAAACTTTTGCTTAAAAAAAAAAAATAGACATGCTTAAGTGCAAATATATTTAGGCACAGAGACAGTTCTCCAGAAAGACTCAAGACCCCTTCCCATCTCCACGTCACAAAAACAAACAAAAAAACGTATGCACAGACTGTAGTTTTCTATAGAGGTGGGCTTTTATAAAATCATGCTGTCAACCAAACTGACTGCTTTTTGTTTTGTAAACGATACAAGGAATTTTCATTCTCAGAAAAGAAAGTATAGCATATCTATTAATGCAGCATTGAATAGAGTAGCAGATCTACAAATAGATACCCCTTTTGATCATTATTGACCATAAGAATTTGGCGTATATAGGGGACGCTAAGCTACTGTCTTCTACACAGGCTATGGATAAGGGGAATTAATCCTAAACGTACCAGGAGATCTTCTAACCATAAAGGGGAAACAGCAAATAAATAAAAAAAAATTAAAATAAAAATAAAAATAAAAGTAAACAAATAAATAAAAATTAAAGGTGCCTAGCAAGAGCTCCCACGTCTGGGGAGGAAAATCAGGGTGTAACGCCGGAATACAGCAGGTCGCAGCTAAGAGACCATGATACCTCCACTCCAGAGGGGCTACCGATTCGAACGGTACCCCTCACGAGCCCCTGCTTTGCCATACCGAAGAAACGAGGCTTGCGGCCTACCTGGGACCGAGCCACGGGGAGACGGCCGCTCCCTGGGGCATCAGCTGTACCAGGAGCCGCGGCACGACACTTTCCCCCCCCCCCCCGACCGGCGGGGGTTATCCCGGTCTCCACCAAGCAGTCTGACTCACCTGACTCTCCCCACTGCACAGCACGCTGCACACAAAGACAAGCCATGACAAGCAAGATGGCGGCGGCTGACCGCGAGAGGGAGGCTGAACAGCACCACGAAACGCTAGAAAAGCGCCTGGATGACCTGTTCAGGAGCTTCTGGAAAAAGCTCGAGAGCAAGGCAGAACACCTTAAGCAGGTACAATGGGGAAGCACAACCCCTGGGGACAAACATCGCCAAGGGGAGCACCCTAGGTTACAATGAGCACCCAGTGACAAACGTGTGGCGGGGCCCCTCACCACTATCAGGCGTGCCCTTCCGAAAGACCCACAAAGCCCCTCGAAGGCGGAAAAACTGGGCCAGCCGCGCAGATCCCAGCACTCCCCAATGGCGCGACAAACTCCCAACAGATCCCGGGACATACTTACCAGCAGGCCCTCCAAGAGAAGGACCAAAATGGCGGCAGGCACAGCAACCCACATGGCGAGTGTGTCACACTCTCCGGCACTGGAGACTACATCACTACAGCGACAGGAGGCATTCAAAAGGCAGCATCAAGCAGCTAAACCCATGTTACCTCCACCTCAGTTGCGGAACCGTGCGAAGCGGGAAGCAGGGGGGATACCCTTGGGCACACATACGCCTCACCAACCCATCCACGCACAATCTGACCCACCCGGGCAGCAGGCCATAGGGCGAAGAGCCCGCAAGCATCGTCCACATTGGCGGAGGAAGCAGCAACGCAAGCGACAGACAACGACCTATTCTTCCGTCCCTCCCAAAAGTGGAGTAAACCCGGACCCCAGCGGCAACCGAGTTTGTGGCAAGAAGATGCAGGCCTGCACACCAGCCTGGAGCTGGGGAACCACCCTCGCCGACGCCCGCACCGCAACAGGGCACAAACGCCCAGCAACAGATGCGCACCGCATACACACCTACAGAATGGCACCGAAAACCTGCAAGCCAAGAATCGGCACGGGCTGAGGAGGTCTGGTTTGCGGACACATGATATTCTTTATCTCTGCCCCCCTTTTTATTTTTGCTTTTTACCTTTTAGCTTGAAATCATTGGTGTAGAGGACTGCCTGTATTATTGCCCTGCAATGCTAGGACGCTCTCCAATTCACACTACTGTTATGCCATACATCTCTGATAATGAGGGGAATGTATCAAGAAGCCTGTTACCTATTATGTAGCCCTACTTAATGGAAGATATAGTGCACTAAACGTTACAGTTTGCTACCTAGACTAACTTAGGCTCATCTATATACATGTACCTATCTTAAATGTCTTATAGGAATGCTCGCAGGTACCCGGCGAATACCACTCGTAGTTTTTTCTGCTGTGACCTAGCATATAACTTATTCGCTGTGTACCTAAGTTTTGCATAGTTTTGCATCAATCACCTATATTAACACTCTATATCTGCCCTATAGCAACTGTTATGCTTCACCTGCCAAACTATGCATACTTATGTTTAGTCAAAGCTCTCAATTTTATGTTTCACGCTTGATTGTATAATATAAAGCGAGGCTGTTAACTCTATGAAAATATTTAAAAACCGAAGCATCGTTATCCTAGAAATGTAATAGTTTAAAGCTGATAATGTTTTAATCCTCTACTGTATTCAAACTATACGTTTCCCTCCTTCTCTTCTGTACCCCATCAAAATGCTTCAATAAAAGAAAGATTGACAAAAAAAAAAAAAAAAAAAAAAATTTAAATTAAAATAAAATTATTCTAAATCCATGTACTGAGTACAAACTGGTGCAATTGAATGTAACAGTGTATGTAAATTCCAGCAACAATGTATATATGCGTTCAGCTGGACTGGGATACTGTCTGTAATACTGAGTCTGTATAATAGCAGACAAACACCAAAAAATATAATCTACTGGTTAACTGTGTTAACTACTGCTCAGACATTAAGTTACTGGCAAAAATCTAGAATGATAGAGATAAGTAACCTCTAGTACTTTATAGCTTCAAAAAACATTCGTTATTTTCAGTAAAAAACTATAAAATTTATTTTAACAGCATCATCAATAGTAGAAAAAAAATCAATGAAAAACGTAATACATAGTATATATAAAAAAGTGTATATAAAAAAATCGATGGGTATATTTACAGAGTCCTTTGGGATAGGCAGAATCCAAATGGAGTGGTTGCTCACTTAGCCTCTGGCCGGTCAAGAGGTAACGGTGGAAAAAAACCCGGGAAGATAGTTTTAAAAATCTTCTCGTGCGTCTCACTCTATGTTGGTCTGCGTTCCCCTGGATCTCTATGAAGTTGCGGCTCCTGCCGAAAAATGCCTTACGCGTTTCGTGACTGAATGATGTCACTTCATCAGAGGCTCGTAATCTTAGGAGAGCAGTCAATGTTCTTATATAGCACCCATTAATCAGAATATCCCGTGCAGCTGTGAACTATCTAAAAACAATTAGTCACTTTATCTGTGATCTTTACAATGTTTGGGATAACGGAAAAAAACCCTTAATGAATGAATAAAGACAAAAAGGGGCAGCAAAAAAAGAATGTCATATAATGCAATACATATAAAACATACACGTCTATAGTGCAGAATATCAATCCATACGTAAATGTATAACTGGGGAGCAGTTTATGATACAAGACCACACTGTTTAAAATCAGGGTGAACCTAGATAAAGCACTTAAACTTTCAAGCGTAATTAGTTACACTGGCTCTATGAGGATAATATTTGTGATTCGGGAGTCGAGTCTACATATATACATAAACGATACAGTTTGATAGTAGAGTTAACTTCCTCCAAATGATAAAAAGATACAGAGCATTTCGGGGAGGGATTTTTCAGTCGGATTGCAAATTGTATCAAGGCAATAACAGGATACTGGATTACTGTTAGTTTGCTATCTAGATAAAACTAATCTTAATCTAGAGAGTAAGGTAAATCTAAATCTGGAGAGAAATATCAATGACTAATCGGTTTCTCATACTTTAGACTGGAAACACTCAGACATAATATCATACCAAAATGATAGTGGTGAGACATGGCAATAGATAGCAGATAAACACTTATAGAAGATAAACCATTATGGGGACAGACTTCAGGAAGGGGGAATATAATAGATCTATAAGTTTAGAGTCCCGCTGAAATGAATTGTAGTAGAAATACATGAAAATCAAAGTAAACATAAATTGAAGAATTTAAATAAAGTAAAATAATTTTTCAATGATTTTTCAAATGGACATAGAAATAGAAGTAAATATAAAAATGAAAATGAAAATACAATTAAATAGAATAACATAAACATACAAATAAACTAAATATAAATATGGAAATAAAAATGGAAGTACGAATAAAAATAAAAATAAATTTAAAGATAAAAATACAAATCAAAATAAGAATAAGAATAAAAATGAGATTAAACATGAAGATACTACTACAAATAAATAAAAATAAGAATAAAAATAAAAATAAAAACAAAAATAAAATTAAATTTAAAATTAAAATAAAAGAAATCCTAAATAAGTAGATAAAATTAAAATAAAATTTAATTAAAGGGACAAACAAAAAATCAAAAAAGCAGAAAAATAGAAAAATGAGAAAATAGAAAAAATAGAGAAAATATAAAAATAAAATAAAATAAAATAAAAAAATAAAAAAATTATAAAAAAAATAATAAAAAATAAAAAATAAAATATATATATATATATATATATATATATATATAAACACATATAAAACAAAAAAGAGAGAATAAATAGAAAAATCGGAAAAAATGGAAAAATAACTATAAAGTTCAATCGATGAATGGATATAGTCATAAGAGGTGGTCCATCTTGATGGCACCCAACAGTGGGTAACTCGTATTCCAGTGTATGACAAGGTGAGTAGTAACTTGAAAAAAACATAGCAAAAAAATCTACAATTGGCTTTTAGGGGTTGCTTATAGATGACCCTAATACCCATACAAAATGGGATCAACTGCTAATGATTTTTCTGATCAACGAGAAAAAGAAAGATCTAGAACAACTAGAAAAAGAGATCAAACAGCTAAGAGATATACTTATCCCACTAGTAGAGGAGGGCTCCTTTGCTGAAATTCTGGATTCAGTTGAAAGAAAAGTCAAAGACCTAGAAGTAAAGATCAGAGAAATCAAGAAAAAGAAACTGTTGAGAGACAAAGAAGATTATGAGAAGGGGAGGCAAAGAAACTGGAATAAATCCAGGGACAGAAACTACGATCAACATAGGGACCCTCATTATCGTCATAGACGCTCCTCCTTTGCACCACAGCATGGGTCTTCAAGAGCCCCACTTGAACCACAACAAAGGTACCAACCCCATAGGTTACACAGGAATTTCCAACAGGGGAGGTACTATAACAACCGCACACCACAGAGAAAAGTAGAGAACCATCGAAGGAAAGAGTATGGGGACCAGGTGCAACATTCGAGAAATGTATCTAGAAATCAGGATGACTCACCTACTAGAAGGCCGCCTTCTCCTAGGAGAGTTGAAATGAGGTGTGATCCCAAGCCAAAGAACCACAAATCCGATATCACAGCAGCCAACTCCTCTCTCAATCCACATGCCTCCAATCACCCTATTCTGACTGATTTTTTAGGCCAGCGGAGGGAGAGATTGTTCTCCCCCAAACGAGCCTGGCAAGAAAGAGACCCGAATCACTCTCCGATTCTAAGAAAAAGAATAAGAAGAGAACAAGAAGAAGAACACGTAGGAAAACTCCAGAGTCCGGACAGACGGAACCTATAGGAGTTTTCAACTTATCAGATAGGGCACTAACCGGAGAAGAACTACAACTACTACAAAAAGGACTAAAGTTTGCTCCGAACTCCAACAATTCAAAATTCAACATGTTTATAGACTTGTACAAATTTGTGAGGAAGTTAACTATCAAAAAATTTTTCAACGAGTGTACCTTTGAAACTAGAGAACACCACTCATCTTATTCACATACTGAATTACATCCGAGATCAACCTTCTATCCCCAACAAGTCAAAAATGATCATATAAAGGTATTTGAAAAACAGATGGTTAAAGATCTGAGAGCTCTGAAAGAGAAACCGAGCATTAGAGACAATTTGACGAAAAAGGAGAGAAAAGCTATGAAGACTCTTATGGAGGATGATCTAATAATAATTAGACCAGCAGACAAAGGCAGGGGCCTAGTAGTCATGAATTTATGTGACTATAAAACTGAGAGTGAAAGACTATTAAGTGATTCCACAACCTATGCAATTTTACCAGAAGATCCATGTGAGGACTATAAAAAATAATTATTTATCCTGTTAGAAGACGGCAGATCTAGGGGGATCCTAGACAAAAAAGAATTTGAATATGTCAAATGTGAACATCCAAGATTGGCGGTGTATTACCACCTCCCTAAAATCCATAAAAGGCTAGACAACCCTCCAGGAAGACCCATAATTTCGGGCATAGGATCTTTGACATCTAACCTTTCCGAGTATGTCGATCAATTTCTTCACAAGCCAGTAACCATGTTAAAGTCATATCTAAGAGACACCACACAAATTATCAACATTTTGTCGCAGACTACATGGCAGGATGGATATACCCTCGTTACAGCCGATGTGACATCACTATACACTGTGATCGAGCATTTACAAGGCTGCGAGGCCATCCAATATTCCCTGGCGACCTACACTGAACTAAAAAATGATCAGATCGACTTCTTGGTTAGATGTGTGGGGTTTATTCTTAGCCACAACTTTTCTGGGCAAACGATAAATTCTTCCTCCAAATCGAAGGTACAGCTATGGGGACCAGATTTGCGCCAAGCTATGCTAACCTATTTATGGGAAAATGGGAGGACGAATTCATCTGGTCCCCATCCCAGTTTGGCGCAAGTCTGGTCCTCTGGCAAAGGTACATAGATGACGTCATCTTTATATGGAAGGGGGATTCAGCCTCGCTGAATCTATTCAAGGAATATCTGAACCACAATCCATACCATCTCAAATTTACTTTCAATCAGTCTCATGACCATGTCGAGTTTCTTGATCTAGACATCTATATAAAAGAGAATATGATCCACACAAAAACCTTCAAGAAATCAGTCGACTGCAATAGCTTTATCCCGGCTAACAGCTATCACAGAAAGACATGGCTGGATAATATACCGTTTAACCAATATAGAAGAATTAGACGCAACTGCTCAGAACAAAACGTAGCCAAGATACAGATGGAAGAAATGACAAAAAGATTTGTAGCCAAGGGGTACCCAACAGACTTACTTGATAGAGCATCTCAACAAGCTCTTGATCTACCAAGAGAAGCTATCTTAGGTACAAAGAAAAAAGACTCAATAGACTCCTTTTCACAACCTGCATTTATTACGAATTACAGCAATCAAGCATCCCAAATTAAAAAGATCTTTAATAAGAATTGGACCATTTTGAAAGGTGATCCGAGTCTGGAGAAAATTCTGGGAGAGAAACCAAGAATGATATACTCTAAGGCTCCCAATCTCAAGACGTTGTTAGCCCCTACAGTCAAGAATATGAAGAAAACCTGTAAAGGCATAGAATGTGGATTCACCTATTGCGGCAAATGTATAGGCTGCAAACTCAATACCAACACAAGACATACTACAAAAGAGTTCCATCATAAAGAAACAAAAGAGACGTTCAAGATAAAGACAATGCTAAACTGTGACTCTATAGGGGTCATCTACCTACTCAGTTGTCCATGCAACAAACAGTATGTAGGTAGGACAAAAAGAAAATTTAAGATCCGTCTATATGAACATATTAGAAATATCAAAAGAGGATTCCAGAACCATAACCTATCACGACATTTTAGCGAACACCACCACAGCGATCCCATCGGCCTCGAATTCCTAGCAATTGAGAAAGTCGAGGTCCATTGGAGAGGAGGCAACTTAGAAAAGGAACTGGACAAAGTAGAAGCAAAATGGATTTTTAATTTAGATACATTAGAACCGAAAGGCCTAAACAAAGATTTTGAGCTGAATGCCTTTCTATAAGCAACCCCTAAAAGCCAATTGTAGATTTTTTTGCTATGTTTTTTTCAAGTTACTACTCACCTTGTCATACACTGGAATACGAGTTACCCACTGTTGGGTGCCATCAAGATGGACCACCTCTTATGACTATATCCATTCATCGATTGAACTTTATAGTTATTTTTCCATTTTTTCCGATTTTTCTATTTATTCTCTCTTTTTTGTTTTATATGTGTATATATATATATATATATATATTTTATTTTTTATTTTTTATTATTTTTTTTATAATTTTTTTATTATTTTATTTTATTTTAATATTTTCTCTATTTTTTCTATTTTCTCATTTTTCTATTTTTCTGCTTTTTTGATTTTTTGTTTGTCCCTTTAATTTAATTTTATCTACTTATTTAGTATTTCTTTTATTTTAATTTTAAATTTAATTTAATTTTTGTTTTTATTTTTTTATTTTTATTATTTTATTATTTTATTTTTATTTTTATTATTTTATTTTTATTTTTATTTTTATTCTTATTTTTATTTATTTGTAGTAGTATCTTCATGTTTAATCTCATTTTTATTCTTATTCTTATTTTGATTTGTATTTTTATCTTTAAATTTATTTTTATTTTTATTCGTACTTCCATTTTTATTTCCATATTTATATTTAGTTTATTTGTATGTTTATGTTATTCTATTTAATTGTATTTTCATTTTCATTTTTATATTTACTTCTATTTCTATGTCCATTTGAAAAATCATTGAAAAATTATTTTACTTTATTTAAATTCTTCAATTTATGTTTACTTTGATTTTCATGTATTTCTACTACAATTCATTTCAGCGGGACTCTAAACTTATAGATCTATTATATTCCCCCTTCCTGAAGTCTGTCCCCATAATGGTTTATCTTCTATAAGTGTTTATCTGCTATCTATTGCCATGTCTCACCACTATCATTTTGGTATGATATTATGTCTGAGTGTTTCCAGTCTAAAGTATGAGAAACCGATAGTCATTGATATTTCTCTCCAGATTTAGATTTACCTTACTCTCTAGATTAAGATTAGTTTTATCTAGATAGCAAACTAACAGTAATCCAGTATCCTGTTATTGCCTTGATACAATTTGCAATCCGACTGAAAAATCCCTCCCCGAAATGCTCTGTATCTTTTTATCATTTGGAGGAAGTTAACTCTACTATCAAACTGTATCGTTTATGTATATATGTAGACTCGACTCCCGAATCACAAATATTATCCTCATAGAGCCAGTGTAACTAATTACGCTTGAAAGTTTAAGTGCTTTATCTAGGTTCACCCTGATTTTAAACAGTGTGGTCTTGTATCATAAACTGCTCCCCAGTTATACATTTACGTATAGATTGATATTCTGCACTATAGACGTGTATGTTTTATATGTATTGCATTATATGACACTCTTTTTTTGCTGCCCCTTTTTGTCTTTATTCATTCATTAAGGTTTTTTTTCCGTTATCCCAAACATTGTAAAGATCACAGATAAAGTGACTAATTGTTTTTAGATAGTTCACAGCTGCACGGGATATTCTGATTAATGGGTGCTATATAAGAACATTGACTGCTCTCCTAAGATTACGAGCCTCTGATGAAGTGACATCATTCAGTCACGAAACGCGTAAGGCATTTTTCGGCAGGAGCCGCAACTTCATAGAGATCCAGGGGAACGCAGACCAACATAGAGTGAGACGCACGAGAAGATTTTTAAAACTATCTTCCCGGGTTTTTTTCCACCGTTACCTCTTGACCGGCCAGAGGCTAAGTGAGCAACCACTCCATTTGGATTCTGCCTATCCCAAAGGACTCAGTAAATATACCCATCGATTTTTTATATACACTTTTTTATATATACTATGTATTAAGTTTTTCATTGATTTTTTCTACTATTGATGATGCTGTTAAAATAAATTTTATAGTTTTTTACTGAAAATAACGAATGTTTTTTGAAGCTATAAAGTACTAGAGGTTACTTATCTCTATCATTCTAGATTTTTGCCAGTAACTTAATGTCTGAGCAGTAGTTAACACAGTTAACCAGTAGATTATATTTTTTGGTGTTTGTCTGCTATTATACAGACTCAGTATTACAGACAGTATCCCAGTCCAGCTGAACGCATATATACATTGTTGCTGGAATTTACATACACTGTTACATTCAATTGCACCAGTTTGTACTCAGTACATGGATTTAGAATAATTTTATTTTAATTTAAATTTTTTTTTTATTTTTATTTATTTGCTGTTTCCCCTTTATGGTTAGAAGATCTCCAGGTACGTTTAGGGTTAATTCCCCTTATCCAAAGTCTTATTATTTCAGAGCTCTAATGGGGAGCTCATTTACCAGTTGAGGACTTCTTCCTAACATATTATTATATTCTGAGACACAATCGAATTAACCATTTTTTCCACTCATTCAGGGTAGATTTTTCCACCCATATCTATATCATTCTACACAGGCTAGATGGTCTTTGTTCCTATCTCGCTTCAACTTTCTTATAACTTACAGACCCGGCCCCAAAAACATGAAGGCAGGCGCCTTGTCCACACAGTTTGATACTGAATCAGTGCAGGAACAAGAAACGTTCCCTATTTTTCCTACTGAATGTATCATCGCTTCCATTGTCCTTTCATTATCTTCAGCTCTGCTTTGCGCCATCATAGAAGCACAGTCTCAGGTGCCTTGCAATAATTCGCTAGATAAATTATTTGTTCAATTGTGTGAAAGTGTGAATGTCATTAGGGTGTTCCACAACAACGTAACTGCTGGACACCCAGGCATTAACAAATCAATTTACAAGATCTTGAGATCATTTTGGTGGGATACTCTTAGGAAAGACATGAAAGATTATGTGCAGGCTTGTTCTGTTTGCGCAGATTCCTCATAAGCTTCCATGTGGCTTGTTACAACCACTTCCTTTGCCTAATGTTCCATGGTCCCATTTGTCCATGGATTTCATTGTTGAACTTCCTAATTCTAATGGCTATACAACTATCCTTTTGGTGGTTGACCGTTTTTCTAATATGGCTCATTTCGTTCCGCTCAAAAAATTGTCATCCTCCCAAGACCTGGTTCTTATCTTTATACGTGAGATTGTCCGACTGCATGGCATTCCTCATGATATTGTATCTGACATGGGTTATCCGTTTGTCTCTTGGTTTTGGAGGGCTTTCAATAAACAGTTGGGCATTGAATTGTCTTTTTCTTCCTCT
The DNA here is from genome assembly GCF_036172605.1 of Pelobates fuscus. Lineage (NCBI taxonomy): Eukaryota > Metazoa > Chordata > Amphibia > Anura > Pelobatidae > Pelobates > Pelobates fuscus. Next base: position 235,235,723 of record NC_086321.1, on the reverse strand, counting down.
TACCAACCCCAAACCAATGGCACGGCTGAGAGGGCTAAACAGTCATTGGAATTATATTTGCGTTGTTTTGTTAATAGCACTCACTATAATTGGTCCGAATTACTACCCTGGGCCGAGTTTGCAAGGAGCAAATCTGACCATGACTCTTCTGGACATAGCCCATTCTTTATTAATAACGGTCATCATCCTACTGTTGTTCTGCTGGCCATTTTTTCTGATACAGCTATCCCTGCTTTGGATGACCACCTTGCTTCCATTTGTGATACTTGGATCAAAGTTCACTCTGCTCTAGAAACTGCTGCTGACCGTTTCAAACTTTATGCTGATAAACGGCGGGTGCCAATCCTGTTTACCAAGTGGGTGAGAGGGTGTGGTTATCATCGCGCAACATCCAGCTTAAAGTTCCTAGCATGAAGTTTGCTCCTAGATTCCTTGGTCCATTTTGCATACTTTGTAGGATTAATCCTGTCTTGTATTCTTGGGCTCTCCCTGCCTCCTTGCGGATTCCTAATACCTTTCATGTCTCTTTGCTTGTTTGCAATAGATATACTGTCCCAAGTGTTCCCCCTCCTCCATTGGTTGTTTCTGGACAGGAGGAATATGAGGTCTCCTCCATAATTAATTCCAGGTTTTCCTCTCAAGCCTGGTCCTGCCCGCCCGTTGGGCGGTCTTCAGGTGGGGGGTAATGTACTCCTCCTCACCTTGGGGTATTTGCACCCAGTGGCTGTGCGTCTGTATATGTCTCTCTTGCAACATGTTGATAGATGCCAGCCACTGCGAATCCACGCCAAATTATACCCCCACGTACGCCCACGTTAATGACGACGTCAGGATGCCCGTGATGTCACATTTTGGGGTCAAACTGTAAAGCACTTTGGTTCAGCTTGGCACTGCCGAAATTCCATACTTCGCCAATTTGGTTTGGTTTGGCACTTCAGAAATTCGCCACTTCGCCATTTCGGAAATTCGGCAGTTCGGCAATTCATACATTCTGAAGCATCCCAATGTCCGAATTGCCAAAATTTGTCTGAATTTACATTCGGAACGAAACAAATTGCACATGTCTACATGTTACCCTCAGAACCAGGACTTTAAGACTGAAGAAGGTGAGCTTAACACCAATTTTATAGTTTACTGTGTTTTAATTGATATACTACACATTAGATGCCTCTCTCCCTTTTATCTTCCCCGGAAGAAAATAATTAACTGGAGGAGTGGTGTGATGCTGTCGAAAGAGCATACAAGCCAGTATAGACTCTTTTAAATGAGAGTGATCCAATTATTCATACTCGATATTCCAATTTTATTACCATCTGCACTGTATTGTATCTGTTTTATTTTCCTCTTTTATGTATAAATGTTCACAATTGTATCAGGAAAATGTGGGGTAAGCTACCCCCTATACATTTATGACAGTGCTTCACTTAGGTTGTAGGTTTCTACTTATACCACTTGAAGTTTGTTGTATCTATAGAAGAGTGTGGATAAGAGGGTATTCCAAACAAGTGTATAGAGCTTCTGTTTTTATATTTTCACTAAAGCACTTTTGTAAAAACACACTCCCTCCCAAAAAAGTCAGCTGGTGTGGCCTCACTTAAACCAGAAATAGAAGGGATCTTGGGAAAGAATATTTGCTTGAAAGAATATTGGTTTTAAAGTGGCTTTGTCACTGTCTGGGGTCTTTGCATAATTTGCAAAGACCCCCGACGGTGACGGCTTCACTGGTTGTGTGATGGCAAAGTTTGCTGAGGAAGGTGTTACATTTACCTGAACCTGTCCCTCATGGCCACTGTCAGCTTCTTCCTGCCAGTCCTCTGCAACTCCTAGGACATCAGTTGCAAGGAGACAACATCAGAGTTATACTCTCGAGCATGAATGAAAGCACAACACTGAAGTCTATGGAAGATCCCAGGACACTGCTAGTGATGACTCATTAGCTTTGTCTTTTGTAAAGCTTGTCAAACAAGATCCTCAGAAATATACAAGGCACAGGAAGAAGAGATAGTGAAGTGTATTACCTTAGAGTGGCCAGACTTAAATGGACACTATAGGCACTCAGACCACTTCAGCTCATTTAAGAGATCTGGGTGCAGTGTACCAGCACCCTTAACCCTGAGCAGGTAATGATTGCAGTTTTTAATTAATAAACTGCAATGATTACCTGCTAGGGTTAACCCCTCCTCTAGTGGCTGTCTACCAGGCAATTTGTTTGTTTTCCTGGCACTATAGTTACCCTTTAACAGATCTTAAATCTCAGAGTGTGAAACTGAAGAGGTGCCTACTTGGAGAGGTAGGAACATCACGTGAGCGGTGTAGCATAAGGGTATGCAATTTTGCAGAGTGTCATTAGAGGTAGGTTTCCTTGCAACATATTCCCTTGCTCATATACACTTTCCGTGTGCCAGCCCACTGGTATAACTGTAATGGTTAATATGTTTTAAGAGTGTTAGAGATTCTGACCATCTTCAGAAGTGTATGAATTATTCTATAATTTATTCAAAACAACAAAAATAAAATATTTCTTAAAATGCATTGCTTTCCAAAGTCATTTTCTGAAATGGAAATAAAGTAAAGAACAGGTAATTACTCATAACACTGCTATAAATACCAATTACATTATATAAAATCAATTACATGAGGATACAGTTCCCCTTCCAGCTAAATACTTTTAATACTAATATGTAATGAATATTCGACATTTCAAATCTTTTTCAACACCGCACTGAAATCTCATGTTATTCTTCATTTCAGCCTAGTTAGGTGTGTGCTGTCTATTCCAATCACTTCCATTAGTGCATTAAAATGTAAAGTAAGGTAAGGACCGACTTTCACAGTGATACACTGATTCTTTCAGTGACAGTCAATCTAACTAACATGCTAATGCTCAGTGACACCTACTCCCTCCATCTTGTGCACCACACATTAACCCTCATAATCACTTATTTTCAGCCACTCATCACTAGGCAGCATAATTCTTCCAAACCCATGCTCCCTCTTTTTTCATCTAGTTACTAGAACTGATTTAAATTGTGTTATACGTACCTCGTATCGCCAATATGGAGAATAATGATAAACTGAGATGCTGTTAGGCTTATCACACTGTTTTAAGATACAATTAAAATTATATATAATTGAATTTAGTAGTCTAATATCCATATTCCTTTACAGACTGAAGCTGAGGCTTCTAGACCACACTACATGTTTAGGAAAAGCTTCAGGGTATCCTCTTTACAATTGCATATTTAAAAGTCATGTATTTAAAATAATCTAATCTAAATTTATGTTTGAGTCTTACATTTGAAAATAGACTATTTTTGGCTGGAAAAATACATAAATGGAATATGAATACGTTTGACTCTATTAGCTTTATCGAGTAGAAACATACTTATCTTTATTAGTCTGTGACATGAGTGTTGACCATGAGGCCTCTGGGCTAGACAGCCTGCTGAGCAATTTAGCTCATATGTTAAATATTTTAGTTTTTTTTTTATTCTGTCCTAACCTTCATAAATATTATAAATTGTGTTGCAGCATATATTTACTGAAACTAAGACAGTATTAATCCCAAGTATTACTAAGTATAGGGTTGACGTTTCCTTCAAACTAAAGGTGATTATAACATACAGTTATAATCAAAATTATTTAACCCCCATTGAATATTAGGTTTATTGTCAAACTTTTAAAACTTCCAGCTCTTTACAATGAACAAATAAAACAAAAACAATTGAAATAGCTCAACACAACAAAAACTTTAAGCGGTTTCCCCAAATTCAGCTGAAAATGCAACTCTATATTTTTGTACCCTGTTCCTTGTTTATGAAGGACCATGAGCTCTTCTTTTAACTTTGTGGACCATTCTTTTGAATTAGCCAAATTTCTAACATGCAGTGAAATGTGACACCAAGCAAAACACTAGCTAGTTTAGGTATTTTAAGTGTGGTAGCTAAAGCACACCTGATGCAGCTAATGAATCCCATGATTAGTTGCATCAGGTGTCCTTGAGAAAACACCAGTTTTGCATATTTGTGCTCTTGTTAGGGATTCCATTTAGGGGGTTGAATAATTTTAAGACTGAGGAAGTCATAATACGTTGCATTTTCAGTTACATTTGGGGAAACCACTTGAAGGATTCATTGTGTTAAGCTATTTCAATTGCTTTTGTCTGATTTGTTCATTGCAAACAGCTGAAAGTCTGTAAATAAAACTTATTTAATGGGAGTTGGATAATTTTAATTACAACTGGACCTCTATAGAGCAGAGTTCTTCAGCTCCCCTTCTGAGATCAACACTGCTGCTGCCTATCCACCTGGTGTTAAAGGATCACTATAGGGTCAGGAACACAAACATGTATTCCTGACCCTATAGTGTTAACACCACCATCTAGCCACCCTGGGACCCTCATGCCTCCATAAATATAGTAAAAATCTTACTGTATTCAAGCCAGAAGCTGTAAATCTGCATGCTGTTAGACTCAGAAAAACAAGCAGTCTGCTGACATGTGGTAGCCTGATCCAATCACAGTGCTTCCCCATAGGATTGGCTGAGACTGACAAAGATGCAGATCAGGGGCAGAACCAGCATGATTCAAACACAGCCCTGGCCAATCAGCATCTCCTCATAGAGATTAATTGAATCAATGAATCTCTATGAGGAAAGTTCAGTGTCTCCATGCAGAGGGAGGAGATACTGAATCACAGGATGCTGTGCACAGTGCTGTCCTGTGCTCTGCTGACAGCAGATCTGAATGGATGGAGGCATATTATGCCTCCATCAACTCCGAAGTCCCTCTGGTTCACTCTGAGTGACTGCAACTGGAGGTGTTCGTAGCTTTCAATGTAAACACTGTATTTTCTCAGAAAATACAGTGTTTACATGAGAAAGGCTGCAGGGAGCTAGAGTTCTCACCTGAACAACCTCATTAAGCTGAAGTTGTTCAGGTTACTATAGTTTCCCTTTAAGTTAGCAGTGTTGATGCATTTTTACAAATGGGGGCTTAGAAAAGATCATAGCTTCTTAACCTTTCTTTCTTAGATTGTGGTGGAACTTGTTGCGCATTACATGGCAAGACAGAAAGGAGCACTGGAGCTGCAAGATGAGACATTTTCAGAGGGACACTAGTTGTGGTATGCAATTTAGGATGGCACAAAGAAAACATTAAGTGTACAATTGAATAATGCCCCTAAATCCTGTGGTGGCACATCTCCCCCTTATCGCTGTCCTCCTCTTGAGAGTATATTCCAATGTGAAGTAGAGATTGATACTGGGTCTGATCACTTGATTAACCCTACCAATAGAGATACAAACATTTATTATTAGCCAACTGACCCTTCCATATCCCTTGTAATGTAAAAATCTATGTACATGTAAAATTAGATTAAGGGGTACTTTGGGCAGCAAAACAACTTTAGCTTAATGAAGCAGTTTGGTTGTTTAGATTATGTTCCTGCAGTCTCACTGCTCAATTCTCTGACATTTAGGAGTTAAATCACTTTTGTTTCTACCCTTGCAGCCATGTCCACACCTTCTCTGGCTGTGACCCATACAGCCTGCATGGAAAAGACCTACACAATGTTAGGCAGGTTGGGTTAACAATGTGGCTGATCAGTGTACATCTGCATAATTGTTTATTGCCACAACTTTATTACTTACATGAAAAACAATATAATATAACATTGTTGTTTTAAAAAGCAGTAGATAACAAGGGCATAAAATGTAATGCAAATACAAATATTGTGTTAATCATTCATAAGAAAGGCATGGATTGCAAATCCACACAAGCAGATAAAATATAAAAAATAGCCTCTATTTGACAATGCTGTACAAGAAACCCGTTATATATTATCAGTGTTATTCACTGTAGCGGAGGCCTGGTATTCCACAGGTTAACTCCACTAAAGATCCCAGTGAGGCTCAGGAACAAGTAGTAAAAACACCATGAAGCAATAATTCCAGCAAACAAAGTAATCTACGAATATCCCCATACAGATCCCAATGACTGGACGACACACACAGCATCAGGAGCAGAACTAACTTTTAATCCACATAGTCTCCTTATAAAGCATTCTCCCATGCAAGGGAGGGATTCACATTAGTCAATACAGTATCCAATAGTGTAACAGTTACCTCCCACACATATCCTCCCCTTAGTATGACACTTAATCCCATTACACATACTGTAGTTTTTCCCGAGTTTTTAATGTACCCTAAAACAAGCAGTGACAATAATACTTTGGGTACCCCCTGGTAGCTCTGATCTGGGTGACTAACATATCCAAAATTCACCCAGATCGGTCCAGGGGTTCAGGAGTTAGGTGGAGGGTGTAATTTGACCGATCGCACACGAGGTGGTATCCGAAAAGGGTTCCATGTGTTTTGGCCCTGCGGTCGGTCTTCGTTCGGGAGGTAAAACACACATAAAATACTGCCATCCACGATTAACCTTGCATTCGTATGCATCCCCTTGTTCGGTACTTTAAACTTACCGAACGGGGGGCTGATTAGCCTTCCCATTCGGGAATTACGGAGCCCTGGAGGTCTCAGCGGTGTTCGGGTAATCGAGTGTCCGATTTGAGTTCCAGACACTCGACGACCAAACACCGCTGAGATTTTCGTGCGTAAGATGGCCGCCGCCACGTGTTCGTATACCGAACGGTGGCCACCCAGATACCTCAATAAAGTACAGATTAACTTGCGGTTAGAGAAGTGTGAAAGCTTAATAAGGTACACACTTCTCTCTGGGGTGGTCTATTGGTTCGGTAGTTTCCATTTGCATGGAGTACGGATGAAAACTACCGAACAAGCATACAAATTCTACATACAATTTACCCATACAAATAGAAAATAACACACAAATTGCAATTTTACCACAGTATTTTAGGACAGCCCTAGTACCATCCTCTACATTCACTAAAGTGAATTCAAAGTAAATTTCATATTTAAAATAAAAATAGTAAAATTCTGGAAAAATTCAGTCAGCTAAGGATTCAGTTTGGCTACTCTGGCCTTAAATTTGAAATTCTCTTTGAATTCTCACTTTATTGAATAACCCTGTAAGTAATTGCACATTAATTTTCTTTTAAGGGTGTGTAAAAAAAACTGTCTTTAAAGGAACACCCAACACCCGTAAAGCACTTTAGTTTGCTGATGCAACTTATACTTTAGAAGAACAAAAAGAGTGTCCCTTCTTTGTTACTTTATACGAGTGTAGATTGCACTCTCCCAACTGCCAATATGATAGATGGAAGGGTACTCTTACTTGCTTTCTACTCTAGCACAATGCAAATATTGGGCTTTTCATGCAGAAGTATTGGTTCCAATGATTCTCTCTGAGATGCACTATAGCATAAGTAGAAAGCATGCACCCTGCACCATAATACTTTTCTACAGGAAGTATTTTATTGGCAGTACTAATGATCTAATAGTAGTGATGTACCGAACGGTTCGTCTGCAAATAGTTCCCGGCGAACATAGCGTGTTCGCGTTCGCCACGGCGGGCGAACATATGCGCGGTTCGATCCGCCCCCTATTCGTCATCATTGAGTAAACTTTGACCCTGTGCCTCACAGACAGCAGACACATTCCAGCCAATCAGCAGCAGACCCTCCCTTCCAGACCCTCCCACCTCCTGTACAGCATCCATTTTAGATTCATTCTGAAGCTGCATTCTTAGTGAGGGAGGGAAAGTGTAGCTGCTGCTGATTTGATAGGGACATCGATAGCTAGGCTAGTGTATTCAGTGTCCACTACAGTCCTGATGGACTCATCTGATCTCTGCTGTAAGGACAGCACCCCAAAAAGCCCTTTTTAGGGCTATAACATCAGGCTGCTTTTTTTTGTGTAATCTAATTGCAGTTGCCTGCCTGCCTGCCAGCTTCTGTGTCAGGCTCACAGTGGATACTGTGCCCACTTGCCCTGTGCCACCACTCATATCTGGTGTCACAATAGCTTGCATTTAAAAACAAAAAAACGTTTTGACTGTAATATAATAGCAGTCAATGTCCTTCATAAGTGTGTGTCAGGCCTACAGCGTAACTCTGCCAACCTCTGCCAGTGCACAGTGCCACTCATATCTGGTGTCACAATAGCTTGTATTTAAAAACAAAAAACGTTTTTTCACTGTTATAGATTGAATAGCAGTTAGTTGTCTTCAAGCGTGTGTGTCAGGCCTACAGAGTGTACTCTGCCAACCACTGCCAGTGCACAGTAACACTCATATCTGGTGTCACAATAGCATGCATTTAAAAACAAAAAAGGTTTTGACTGTAATATAATAGCAGTCAGTGTCCTTCATAAGTGTGTGTCAGACCTACAGCGTGTACTCTGCCAATCTCTGCCAGTGCACAGTGCCACTCATATCTGGTGTCACAATAGCTTGCATTTAAAAACAAAAAAACGTTTTGACTGTAATATAATAGCAGTCAGTGTCCTTCAGGCGGGTGTCAGGCGTACAGCGTGTACTCTGCCAACCTCTGCCAGTGCACAGTGCCACTCATATCTGGTGTCACAATAGCTTGCATTTAAAAACAAAAAAAGTTTTGACTGTAATATAATAGCAGTCAATGTCCTTCATAAGTGTGTGTCAGGCCTACAGCGTAACTCTGCCAACCTCTGCCAGTGCACAGTGCCACTCATATCTGGTGTCACAATAGCTTGCATTTAAAAACAAAAAAAGTTTTTGACTGTAATATAATAGCAGTCAGTGTCCTTCAAGCGGGTGTCAGGCCTACAGCGTGTATTCTGCCAACCTCTGCCAGTGCCACTCATATCTGGTCTCACAATAGCGTGCATTTAAACCCAAATTTTTTTTACACTGTTATAGATTGAATAGCAGTTAGTTGTCTTCAAGCGGGTGTGTCTGCCACTGCACAGTGCCACTCATATCTGGTCTCACAGTAGCTTGCACGCATAGTACCACTAATCAAAAAAATAATGACAGGCAGAGGCAGGCCACCCCGCAGGGGCTGTCGTGGTCGTGGTGCTGTGATTCCCTTTTGCCCTAGAATAATGCCCAGTTTTCAGAGGCCACATACCCTGAACTTGAAATGTTCTGAGGACATAGTTGACAGGCTAACACAGGACACCCAATCTTCTACAGCTTCCTCTCGGAACCTTGACACACCATCCTCCTCCAGCTTAGCTTCGGGCACCTCTCAAGATACCACTCACCCGCCTGCCGCCACCACCAACACTAGCACCACAGCCGCTTCACTTGGTATGTCAGGAGTTATTTACACATCGTTTGAAGAAATGAGTGATGCGCAACCATTATTGCCAGAGGATGTAGATAACAGGGATATGTCTCAGGCAGGCAGCATTACACACATGGACGTACGGTGTGATGATGATGTTGTACCTGCTGCTGCTTCCTTTGCTGAGTTGTCAGATACAAGTGAAGCGGTTGATGATGACGATGCATCCATGGATGTCACGTGGGTGCCCGCTCGGCAAGAAGAAGAACAGGGCGAAAGTTCAGATGGGGAGACAGAGAGGAGGAGGAGACGAGTTGGAAGCAGGGGGAGGTCGTCGCAAGGAGCTAGTGGCACAGTCAGACAGCATACATCGGCACCCGGGGTCAGTCCGACAGCACGCCAATCAACGCATGCTGTGTCCACCACCAGAATGCCGTCATTGCAGAGCTCAGCAGTGTGGAATTTTTTTTGTGTGCCTACCTCTGACAACAGCGATGCCATTTGCAACCTGTGCCAAAAGAAACTGAGTAGTGGGAAGTCTAACACCCGCCTAGGTACAACTGCTTTGCGTAGGCACATGATCGCACATCAAACGCCTATGGGATCAACACATGAGTACAAGCAGCACACAAACTCAATGCCGCCATCCTCCTCCAGGTCCAGCATCTTCAACCACATCAAAAACTGCTGTCCTCCTTGCCCCCTCTCAACCATTCGCCACTCCGTCTCTCGCCTTGAGCAGTTCCCGCTCATCTGCCCACAGTCAGGTGTCTGTCAAGGACATGTTTGAGCATAAGAAGCCAATGTCACAAAGTCACCCCCTTGCCCGGCATCTGACAGCTGGCTTGTCTGAACTCTTAGCCCGCCAGCTTTTACCATACAAGCTGGTGGAGTCTGAGGCGTTCCAAACATTTGTAGCTATTGGGACACCGCAGTGGAAGGTACCCGGCTGAAATTTCTTTGCACAAAAGGCAATCCCCAACCTGTACTCGATTGTGCATAAGGAAGTAATGGCATGTCTGGCACACAGTGTTGGGGCAAGGATCCATCTGACCACTGATACCTGGTCTGCAAAGCATGGTAAGGGCAGGTATATCACCTACACTGCGCATTGGGTAAACCTGCTGACGGCTGGCAAGCATGGAATGCGTGGCTCTGCAGAGGAGTTGGTGACACCGCCACGACTTGCAGGCAGGCCTGCTGCCACCTCATCTACTTCTCCTACTCCATCCTTTTCCATAACCTCCTCGGCTGAGTCCTCTTCTGCTGCTGCGTCTTGCTCCACATCAACGGCACCCCCCCAGCTCCCCTTGTACTATTCCACATCCCAGATATGGCAGTGTCACGCCGTCTTGGGTTTGACTTGCTTGAAAGCAGAGAGTCACACCGGACAAGCACTCCTGTCCGCCCTGAACGCACAGGTGGAAAAGTGGCTGACTCCGCAGCAACTGGAGATCGGCAAAGTGGTTTGTGATAACGGAACAAATTTGTTGGCAGCATTGAAGTTGGGCAAGTTGACACATGTGCCGTGCATGGCACATGTGTGTAATCTGATCGTATAACGCTTTGTGCATAAGTACACAGGCTTACAGGACATCCTGAAGCAGGCCAGGAAGGTGTGTGGCCATTTCAGGCATTCCTACATGGCCATGGCGCACTTTGCATATATCTAGTGGCGAAACAACATGCCAGTGAGGCGCTTGATTTGCGGCAGCCCAACACGTTGGAATTCAGCACTCCTAATGTTCGACCGCCTGCTCCAACAAGAAAAAGCCATTAATTAATATTTGTATGACCGGGGTGCTAGGACAGCCTCTGGGGAGCTGGGAATTTTTTGGCCACGTTACTGGACGCTCATGCGCAATGCCTGTAGGCTCATGCGTCCTTTTGAGGAGGTGACAAACCTAGTCAGTCGCAACAAAGGCACCATCAGCTACATCATACCATTTGTTTTCTTCCTGGAGCGTGCCCTGCGAAGAGTGCTGGATCAGGCTGTAGATGAGCGTGAAGAGGAAGAGTTGTGGTCACCATCACCCCCAGAAACAGCCTTATTAGCATTTCTTGCTGGACCTGCGACAACGCTGGAAGAGGATTGTGAGGAATAGGAGTCAGAGGAGGAATGTGGCTTTGAGGAGGAGGAGGAAGACCAACCACAACAGGCATCCCAGGGTGCTCGTTGTCACCTATCTGGTACCCGTGGTGTTGTACGTGGCTGGGGGGAAGAACATACCTTCATTGAGATCACTGAGGATGAGGAACGGGACATGAGTAGCTCGGCATCCAACCTTGTGCAAATGGGGTCTTTCATGCTGTAGTGCCTGTTGAGGGACCCTCGTATAAAAAGGCTGAAGGAGAACAACTTGTACTAGGTGTCCACGCTACTAGACCCCCGGTATAAGCAGAAAGTGGCTTAAATGTTACTAAATTACAAGTCGGAAAGGATGCAGCATTTGCTAAATAAATTAAAAAGTATGCTTTACACAGCGTATAAGGGTGATGTCACAGCACAACGGGAATCAAACAGGGGAAGAGGTGAAAGTAATCCTCCCACGACCACGCCGGCAAGGACAGGACGCTTTACAGACGTGTTGTTGATGGAGGACATGCGGAGCTTTTTAAGTCCTATGCATCGCCACAGCCCTTCAGGATTCACCCTCAGAGAACGACTCGACCGACAGGTAGCAGACTACCTCGCCTTAACTGCAGATATCGACACTGAGGAGCGATGAACCCCTTCACTACTGGGTGTGCAGGCTTGACCTGTGGCCTGAGCTATCCCAATTTGCGATAGAACTTCTGGCCTGCCCCGCTTCAAGTGTCCTGTCAGAAAGGACCTTCAGTGCAGCAGGAGGTATTGTCACTGAGAAGAGAAGTCACCTAGGTCAAAAAAGTCTAGATTACCTCACCTTTATTAAGATGAATGAGGGATGGATCCCGAAGGGACTGACAGTGGGCGATATATTCGACCAAAAAAGGGCTGATGAGATGATCTGCCTTGGGCTAAAAATGGTCCATACGCTGCAGTATTTTAGCTCTGAATGCCGGTTGACTTGCGTGACTTATCCGCCACCAACTAGGGTTAAAGCCGCAATGTTTTAGGGCACTTTCTGCCTGGGAAACAAACATCAATTTTTCTGTCCGCTGCTACAGCAGTGGCTGCAACAATACCTAATTTTTCAGGCATGCATACATGCCTAATTTTTCGGGCCTCTGGTGCTGCACTGTGGCTTCAAAAACCAAACCAAAAAAAAGGCACATAACAGGGATTAAACTGATAGGAATAGTACTACTTAACACACCACTCCTATCTGGTGGCACATTAGATTGCACGCGCAGTGCCCCAAATTTGAAGTAGGAGGACCGATCAAGCATCTTTTTCCATCTCCCGGTTCCTAAAATCGATGCCATATACACGTCCCCTGATAGGGCGCCAGCTCGTTATTCTCTTTTTCACTTCACTAGGGACACTTTACTGCACTATGGGCACTTAGACCCACTCTTTGTCTTGCACACTGTTATGGGAAATCAGGCAGTCATCTTAACGTTTAGATTGAGCTTTAGCTTAGAACACCCTTGAAGGTGTTTAAGGAGATTAGGGCTAGTTTAGAGGATTCTTCTTAGACCTCTCTGAGTCTTTATAGCCCTTCTACCTATCCAGCATTTCTGGAAACTAGCTAAGAGAAAGGGTGGCTGTGTGTCTGTGATACATTTAACTTTATATCACCTTATTGACACTTTTTATGACAGCTTCACTCAGGTCTCCATACTCTCTGCCTATACCTATCTATTTAGAGGGAATTTCCTTGCCATGGCAATATTATATAATAGGTAATAGTATTACCATTATTACACAATTAGCCACTATAGGGGAATGAGTATAGTATCCCTTTGTTATTTATAAATGATACAATAAAGACTTTTGTCCATTTCTCAATTTACTTTAACAAAGGGTACTAACCACGGTATTAGGAAGCATTACTCTGCTTTCCCTTTCTCCCTCTATTATATACCTATGCTCACTAGGATTTGTAGGTATAACTTTATTATAGTTGTCTAACCTTTTCCTATGCCAGTTTTAGATCTCCTTCTTGGGAGATTTTTTCAGTTTATTAGCATAACTGGGTACAAGCCCTCGGTGGGGCTGGCACCACCACCTGACCACATTTCCTTGTTTCTTCCAATCATACCGCTTTTTCCATCTTTGAAGGGGTTTGGCGAAACAAGGAAATAGTCCTCTACTCGTAACAGGGATTAAACTGATAAGAATAGTACTACTTAACACACTTTATAATAAACGCAGAGAGAGGCAACGCAGAGAGAGGAGTCTGAAAAAGAGGAGTCAGAGGAGGTAGGTGGCTTTGAGGAGGTGGAAGACCAAACACAGCAGGCGTCCCAGGGGGCTTGTTGTCACCTTTCGGGGACCCTTGGTGTTGTACATGGCTGGGTGGAGGAAGAGACCTTCAATGACATCAGTGAGGACAAGGAACGGGACATGGCTAGCTTGGTATCCAACCTTGTGCAAATGGGGAGTTTGCAGTTGTGCAAATGGGCTGTTTGCGGTTGTTTGCAGTGCGTTAAACGTGGAGTTTGGTCTGTCACTGTGAAGCGGGTGTAACCCTTACACTACCTGATCGATACAACATCATACAGTAGGTCCCCCACCTCATTTTTATGGGCCCCACCCACCGCTCTCGTGTGGGGGCGGGAGGACAGTAGGTCCACCGTTGTGATTTATGGCCCCCACCCACCGCGCAGGGGTGGGGGCCGGGGGGAGGACAGTAGGTCCCCCCCCCCTTATCCTTATTTACTGAATATTCCCCTGTATTCTGCTCTGTGTCAGTGTGTATCAGGGTCTCTCGAGGACAGGTGTCAATATGTCATATGTCAGGTGTCAATCCATATCCATTGTGATTTAGGAATGTTAGGTGATTTATGCCCTTTATGGATTAAAACCAGACTCTGCATCAACTGTGTCATTTTCCATGGGAGTTTTGCCATGGATCCCCCTCTGGCATGCCACAGTCCAGGTGTTAGTCCCCTTGAAACAACTTTTCCATCACTATTGTGGCCAGAAAGAGTCCCTGTGGGTTTTAAAATTTGCCTGCCCATTGAAGTCTATGGCGGTTCGCCCGGTTCGCCGGTTCGTGAACATTTGCGGAAGTTCAACACAAAGAAAATAAATCCAAAGGTGGTCTAACTAAGAGACAACCATGAGGACAATTACCCAGTCCAATTCCAATAGTAAATGTTAACAGGAAAGAAAATAAATAACTTTATTAAGGTATATAATACAATGTATACATAAATACCAATCTAAATAGATTTAGAGTCAGTTAAGAGGAATAACCCACCATCAAAAATAGAGATAGGTGTCTAAATAATAGCCTACTGTATATAATCCTTCTAAAAAGAAAAGAAAAATAATAATGACTCAATGATGCTTGGGCTAAGGGTATAGAAACACTCATATGGGTGGAGAGGCTAGGTGGAGAGTAGTGGGTAATGGAATGTATGGATCATAATCTCACATTCATATAGCCCCACATATAGTAAACTCCTCCACAAGTAGTCACCCTTAGTGTTCCAACCCTATACTCCTGGGAAACACCTTCAAGGGTGTTCCAATCCAGACTTATCTATAATAGAAAAATACACCAGACTTAAAATAAAATAAAAACTAATGGTAACCAGTCTAAATAGAGAGAGACAGAGAGGAAAGAGGAGAGGCCAGGCACGAAATGGAAGTGGCTAATAGCCTACTAAGGGAGCTACCTTTCTAAAATAGAAAGGAGATAAACTAAATAGTGCTCTGGCTAAGGGTGTACAAGCAATAAGAGAGGAGGTGAGAAATAAAGGAGAGAGGTAAATGCATAAGCATATATAAACGTTTAGGTAAGGTATCAAAAAACCAACCATATAATATAAACCTCTCCCCCCACTTGTAGACTCCCAGCAAACAAACACTCTCTATGCTAAACCCTATACTCCTAAGGAAACACCTTCGAGGGTGTTCTAATCTCAGCTCAAACTAACATTAGAAAAGGTTCCAAGAGTTTAAATAAGTGACAAATCATCTGTGCAGAGTGCTCAAATCGTGAGTGAAAAAGTGGCTAAAACCCGACGCGCATTTCAGCGTGTTCCACACGCCGTCATCAGGGGTAACACTAATGCAGCTAGCCCAGCAGTCTGTTTTATACCCTGTATCAGTAAGTCCACCAATCAACGATCGTCCCACTAATGAGGCAAACGGGGCGTGTCTAGAAGCTCCGTTACATGACTCATTCGGCGATCAGGTGGAACTGAAAGCATAATAGCATTAACCGTTTGGGTGCCCAATTGAGGTCCAGGATTAACCCATAGAGTGTGCAATTATATGCCTGTATAATGTGCATAGCTAACTGTACATGTACCAATTACAAATGGCATACTCAGTATATATAATTGTGGGGCAGGTTTAAACAGGTCAATGCTCCTTCAGAAAAGGGTATAAAAAAGAGAATTTTAAGATATCGGTGTTAAAATGATATATACATATGTGAATAAACTTAACTCGAAATATCATTGTTAATCAGTTTGTCAAATAAATCATTTATTTAGGAGCATTGACCTGTTTAAACCTGCCCCACAATTATATATACTGAGTATGCCATTTGTAATTGGTACATGTACAGTTAGCTATGCACATTATACAGGCATAATTTGTTTGCCTACTACTCTATACATGCACAGCCTGCTATGTACGTTTTTCTGGCACACTGTGTTTAACCTGTTTTGTTACTATTATATACACTATCCATGCCATGTGTAATTGACATATGTACAACTTGTTACACCAATACTGGCATAACTTGTGTAATCAGGTTATTCACAATCATATACAGTGTATATACTATCTGAAACTGACGTAGGTACAGGTTGTTATTTACACTAGTATAAGCATAACACTATATAATTAGTTGGATATATAGCTTCATTTGCTATCTTTTCCTCAGTGTTATTCTTGCAGATACATAGTGTACTTCACATTCTCTATGTTGGTGTGTATAATTGCACACTCTATGGGTTAATCCTGGACCTCAATTGGGCACCCAAACGGTTAATGCTATTATGCTTTCAGTTCCACCTGATCGCCGAATGAGTCATGTAACGGAGCTTCTAGACACGCCCCGTTTGCCTCATTAGTGGGACGATCGTTGATTGGTGGACTTACTGATACAGGGTATAAAACAGACTGCTGGGCTAGCTGCATTAGCGTTACCCCTGATGACGGCGTGTGGAACACGCTGAAACGCGTGTCGGGTTTTAGCCACTTTTTCACTCACGATTTGAGCACTCTGCACAGATGATTTGTCGCTTATTTAAACTCTTGGAACCTTTTCTAATGTTAGTTTGAGCTGAGATTAGAACACCCTCGAAGGAGTTTCCTTAGGAGTATAGGGTTTAGCATAGAGAGTGTTTGTTTGCTGGGAGTCTACAAGTGGGGGGAGAGGTTTATATTATATGGTTGGTTTTTTGATACCATACCTAAACGTTTATATATGCTTATGCATTTACCTCTCTCCTTTATTTCTCCCCTCCTCTCTTATTGCTTGTACACCCTTAGCCAGAGCACTATTTAGTTAATCTCCTTTCTATTTTAGAAAGGTAGCTCCCTTAGTAGGCTATTAATTAGCCACTTCTATTTCGTGCCTGGCCTCTCCTCTTTCCTCTCTGTCTCTCTCTATTTAGACTGGTTACCATTAGTTTTTATTTTATTTTAAGTCTGGTGTATTTTTCTATTATAGATAAGTCTGGATTGGAACACCCTTGAAGGTGTTTCCCAGGAGTATAGGGTTGGAACACTAAGGGTGACTACTTGTGGAGGAGTTTACTATATGTGGGGCTATATGAATGTGAGATTATGATCCATACATTCCATTACCCACTACTCTCCACCTAGCCTCTCCACCCATATGAGTGTTTCTATACCCTTAGCCCAAGCATCATTGAGTCATTATTATTTTTCTTTTTAGAAGGATTATATACAGTAGGCTATTATTTAGACACCTATCTCTATTTTTGATGGTGGGTTATTCCTCTTAACTGACTCTAAATCTATTTAGATTGGTATTTATGTATACATTGTATTATATACCTTAATAAAGTTATTTATTTTCTTTCCTGTTAACATTTACTATTGGAATTGGACTGGGTAATTGTCCTCATGGTTGTCTCTTAGTTAGACCACCTTTGGATTTATTTTCTTTGTGTTGAACTTCCGCAAATGTTCACGAACCGGCGAACCGGGCGAACCGCCATAGACTTCAATGGGCAGGCAAATTTTAAAACCCACAGGGACTCTTTCTGGCCACAATAGTGATGGAAAAGTTGTTTCAAGGGGACTAACACCTGGACTGTGGCATGCCAGAGGGGGATCCATGGCAAAACTCCCATGGAAAATGACACAGTTGATGCAGAGTCTGGTTTTAATCCATGAAGGGCATAAATCACCTAACATTCCTAAATCACAATGGATATGGATTGACACCTGACATATGACATATTGACACCTGTCCTCGAGAGACCCTGATACACACTGACACAGAGCAGAATACAGGGGAATATTCAGTAAATAAGGATAAGGGGGGGGGGACCTACTGTCCTCCCCCCGGCCCCCACCCCTGCGCGGTGGGTGGGGGCCATAAATCACAACGGTGGACCTACTGTCCTCCCGCCCCCACACGAGAGCGGTGGGTGGGGCCCATAAAAATGAGGTGGGGGACCTACTGTATGATGTTGTATCGATCAGGTAGTGTAAGGGTTACACCCGCTTCACAGTGACAGACCAAACTCCACGTTTAACGCACTGCAAACAACCGCAAACAGCCCATTTGCACAACTGCAAACTCCCCATTTGCACAAGGTTGGATACCAAGCTAGCCATGTCCCGTTCCTTGTCCTCACTGATGTCATTGAAGGTCTCTTCCTCCACCCAGCCATGTACAACACCAAGGGTCCCCGAAAGGTGACAACAAGCCCCCTGGGACGCCTGCTGTGTTTGGTCTTCCACCTCCTCAAAGCCACCTACCTCCTCTGACTCCTCTTTTTCAGACTCCTCTCTCTGCGTTGCCTCTCTCTGCGTTATTATAAAGTGTGTTAAGTAGTACTATTCTTATCAGTTTAATCCCTGTTACGAGTAGAGGACTATTTCCTTGTTTCGCCAAACCCCTTCAAAGATGGAAAAAGCGGTATGATTGGAAGAAACGAGGAAATGTGGTCAGGTGGTGGTGCCAGCCCCACCGAGGGCTTGTACCCAGTTATGCTAATAAACTGAAAAAATCTCCCAAGAAGGAGATCTAAAACTGGCATAGGAAAAGGTTAGACAACTATAATAAAGTTATACCTACAAATCCTAGTGAGCATAGGTATATAATAGAGGGAGAAAGGGAAAGCAGAGTAATGCTTCCTAATACCGTGGTTAGTACCCTTTGTTAAAGTAAATTGAGAAATGGACAAAAGTCTTTATTGTATCATTTATAAATAACAAAGGGATACTATACTCATTCCCCTATAGTGGCTAATTGTGTAATAATGGTAATACTATTACCTATTATATAATATTGCCATGGCAAGGAAATTCCCTCTAAATAGATAGGTATAGGCAGAGAGTATGGAGACCTGAGTGAAGCTGTCATAAAAAGTGTCAATAAGGTGATATAAAGTTAAATGTATCACAGACACACAGCCACCCTTTCTCTTAGCTAGTTTCCAGAAATGCTGGATAGGTAGAAGGGCTATAAAGACTCAGAGAGGTCTAAGAAGAATCCTCTAAACTAGCCCTAATCTCCTTAAACACCTTCAAGGGTGTTCTAAGCTAAAGCTCAATCTAAACGTTAAGATGACTGCCTGATTTCCCATAACAGTGTGCAAGACAAAGAGTGGGTCTAAGTGCCCATAGTGCAGTAAAGTGTCCCTAGTGAAGTGAAAAAGAGAATAACGAGCTGGCGCCCTATCAGGGGACGTGTATATGGCATCGATTTTAGGAACCGGGAGATGGAAAAAGATGCTTGATCGGTCCTCCTACTTCAAATTTGGGGCACTGCGCGTGCAATCTAATGTGCCACCAGATAGGAGTGGTGTGTTAAGTAGTACTATTCCTATCAGTTTAATCCCTGTTATGTGCCTTTTTTTTGGTTTGGTTTTTGAAGCCACAGTGCAGCACCAGAGGCCCGAAAAATTAGGCATGTATGCATGCCTGAAAAATTAGGTATTGTTGCAGCCACTGCTGTAGCAGCGGACAGAAAAATTGATGTTTGTTTCCCAGGCAGAAAGTGCCCTAAAACATTGCGGCTTTAACCCTAGTTGGTGGCGGATAAGTCACGCAAGTCAACCGGCATTCAGAGCTAAAATACTGCAGCGTATGGACCATTTTTAGCCCAAGGCAGATCATCTCATCAGCCCTTTTTTGGTCGAATATATCGCCCACTGTCAGTCCCTTCGGGATCCATCCCTCATTCATCTTAATAAAGGTGAGGTAATCTAGACTTTTTTGACCTAGGTGACTTCTCTTCTCAGTGACAATACCTCCTGCTGCACTGAAGGTCCTTTCTGACAGGACACTTGAAGCGGGGCAGGCCAGAAGTTCTATCGCAAATTGGGATAGCTCAGGCCACAGGTCAAGCCTGCACACCCAGTAGTGAAGGGGTTCATCGCTCCTCAGTGTCGATATCTGCAGTTAAGGCGAGGTAGTCTGCTACCTGTCGGTCGAGTCGTTCTCTGAGGGTGAATCCTGAAGGGCTGTGGCGATGCATAGGACTTAAAAAGCTCCGCATGTCCTCCATCAACAACACGTCTGTAAAGCGTCCTGTCCTTGCCGGCGTGGTCGTGGGAGGATTACTTTCACCTCTTCCCCTGTTTGATTCCCGTTGTGCTGTGACATCACCCTTATACGCTGTGTAAAGCATACTTTTTAATTTATTTAGCAAATGCTGCATCCTTTCCGACTTGTAATTTAGTAACATTTAAGCCACTTTCTGCTTATACCGGGGGTCTAGTAGCGTGGACACCTAGTACAAGTTGTTCTCCTTCAGCCTTTTTATACGAGGGTCCCTCAACAGGCACTACAGCATGAAAGACCCCATTTGCACAAGGTTGGATGCCGAGCTACTCATGTCCCGTTCCTCATCCTCAGTGATCTCAATGAAGGTATGTTCTTCCCCCCAGCCACGTACAACACCACGGGTACCAGATAGGTGACAACGAGCACCCTGGGATGCCTGTTGTGGTTGGTCTTCCTCCTCCTCCTCAAAGCCACATTCCTCCTCTGACTCCTCTTCCTCACAATCCTCTTCCAGCGTTGTCGCAGGTCCAGCAAGAAATGCTAATAAGGCTGTTTCTGGGGGTGATGGTGACCACAACTCTTCCTCTTCACGCTCATCTACAGCCTGATCCAGCACTCTTCGCAGGGCACGCTCCAGGAAGAAAACAAATGGTATGATGTAGCTGATGGTGCCTTTGTTGCGACTGACTAGGTTTGTCACCTCCTCAAAAGGACGCATGAGCCTACAGGCATTGCGCATGAGCGTCCAGTAACGTGGCCAAAAAATTCCCAGCTCCCCAGAGGCTGTCCTAGCACCCCGGTCATACAAATATTAATTAATGGCTTTTTCTTGTTGGAGCAGGCGGTCGAACATTAGGAGTGCTGAATTCCAACGTGTTGGGCTGCCGCAAATCAAGCGCCTCACTGGCATGTTGTTTCGCCACTAGATATATGCAAAGTGCGCCATGGCCATGTAGGAATGCCTGAAATGGCCACACACCTTCCTGGCCTGCTTCAGGATGTCCTGTAAGCCTGTGTACTTATGCACAAAGCGTTATACGATCAGATTACACACATGTGCCATGCACGGCACATGTGTCAACTTGCCCAACTTCAATGCTGCCAACAAATTTGTTCCGTTATCACAAACCACTTTGCCGATCTCCAGTTGCTGCGGAGTCAGCCACTTTTCCACCTGTGCGTTCAGGGCGGACAGGAGTGCTTGTCCGGTGTGACTCTCTGCTTTCAAGCAAGTCAAACCCAAGACGGCGTGACACTGCCATATCTGGGATGTGGAATAGTACAAGGGGAGCTGGGGGGGTGCCGTTGATGTGGAGCAAGACGCAGCAGCAGAAGAGGACTCAGCCGAGGAGGTTATGGAAAAGGATGGAGTAGGAGAAGTAGATGAGGTGGCAGCAGGCCTGCCTGCAAGTCGTGGCGGTGTCACCAACTCCTCTGCAGAGCCACGCATTCCATGCTTGCCAGCCGTCAGCAGGTTTACCCAATGCGCAGTGTAGGTGATATACCTGCCCTTACCATGCTTTGCAGACCAGGTATCAGTGGTCAGATGGATCCTTGCCCCAACACTGTGTGCCAGACATGCCATTACTTCCTTATGCACAATCGAGTACAGGTTGGGGATTGCCTTTTGTGCAAAGAAATTTCAGCCGGGTACCTTCCACTGCGGTGTCCCAATAGCTACAAATTTTTTGAACGCCTCAGACTCCACCAGCTTGTATGGTAAAAGCTGGCGGGCTAAGAGTTCAGACAAGCCAGCTGTCAGATGCCGGGCAAGGGGGTGACTTTGTGACATTGGCTTCTTATGCTCAAACATGTCCTTGACAGACACCTGACTGTGGGCAGATGAGCGGGAACTGCTCAAGGCGAGAGACGGAGTGGCGAATGGTTGAGAGGGGGCAAGGAGGACAGCAGTTTTTGATGTGGTTGAAGATGCTGGACCTGGAGGAGGATGGCGGCATTGAGTTTGTGTGCTGCTTGTACTCATGTGTTGATCCCATAGGCGTTTGATGTGCGATCATGTGCCTACGCAAAGCAGTTGTACCTAGGCGGGTGTTAGACTTCCCACTACTCAGTTTCTTTTGGCACAGGTTGCAAATGGCATCGCTGTTGTCAGAGGTAGGCACACAAAAAAAATTCCACACTGCTGAGCTCTGCAATGACGGCATTCTGGTGGTGGACACAGCATGCGTTGATTGGCGTGCTGTCGGACTGACCCCGGGTGCCGATGTATGCTGTCTGACTGTGCCACTAGCTCCTTGCGACGACCTCCCCCTGCTTCCAACTCGTCTCCTCCTCCTCTCTGTCTCCCCATCTGAACTTTCGCCCTGTTCTTCTTCTTGCCGAGCGGGCACCCACGTGACATCCATGGATGCATCGTCATCATCAACCGCTTCACTTGTATCTGACAACTCAGCAAAGGAAGCAGCAGCAGGTACAACATCATCATCATCACACCGTACGTCCATGTGTGTAATGCTGCCTGCCTGAGACATATCCCTGTTATCTACATCCTCTGGCAATAATGGTTGCGCATCACTCATTTCTTCAAACGGATGTGTAAATAACTCCTGACATACCAAGTGAAGCGGCTGTGGTGCTAGTGTTGGTGGTGGCGGCAGGCGGGTGAGTGGTATCTTGAGAGGTGCCCGAAGCTAAGCTGGAGGAGGATGGTGTGTCAAGGTTCCGAGAGGAAGCTGTAGA
The DNA here is from genome assembly GCF_036172605.1 of Pelobates fuscus. Lineage (NCBI taxonomy): Eukaryota > Metazoa > Chordata > Amphibia > Anura > Pelobatidae > Pelobates > Pelobates fuscus. Next base: position 235,213,016 of record NC_086321.1, on the reverse strand, counting down.
AGATTTTGTTTCATTACCCTAGGGTTACCCCCTTTCTACCCAGTCTAGGTGACCATCCCTTACCTAAGAGACGGTAATAGGGTAGGGTTTTGTCCTCCCTGTTTTCTGGTCCCTTAAGGTTTCATCTATACTTATATTTGCGGAAGTTCGCGTTCGCTGTTCGCGAACCGAAAATGTTATGTTCGCGACATCACTATCTAATAGTGGACACAACAGATGTGCAACACGTAGATCCTCTGGCTGATGGGTTAGAGATAAGTGAGCCCTTTATTTTAGGTTAAAGGAGAAAAGGGATGAAGGCTAAAGTCTAAAATGTCGATGCAACACCCTAGTGTTATACAAATAGAGGGACATTTATGCATAAGCTGCCACAGTGCTTAGGAAAAACAAAAAACACCCATGCACAGTTTCTAACATTAACTTGACCTATGGGAAACTCAATGGAAAACAGCTACATATACAGCGGAACAATAATTAAATACAATGTATTCACATACAAAATCAAAAGGCAGAGAATAAACAAATATAAAATACATGCACACACACACACCCTCAAACATTTAATGATCTGCCTTTCATTTTTGATTATTCCCTCAGGCTTCAACTCTGATTTTGAAAATATGGATATTGTAGTTGGGATTGTGTATGGTCACAAAAAAACATAGAATACCCGATACATGAAGTCTTTGATAAACAATAGATCAGAAAATGCATTCTTAAACAAAAAATACATGGTCTTGACTTGTATACCTCCTGTGTCGTTCCATTAAAACCTGACTTTTCGAATGACTTAAAAAAAATCAGTTGAAAATGTTTATGTAGCTTTAAGCCTCTTGCTACTCTAAAATAGCTGAATAAGGGAAGATATTTACTAACTATAACAACTTGCTTAATAACTTGAAGAAGTAGTGTTCATCAGACTCCTTTCCCTTGTCTCTTCAGTGTCATCCCTTTCTATTACTTAAGATACCTGAAAGTGCTTAGACTCACTAGCACTAACAATTTTAAACGACCCTTATATATGGTTCTGGGGGAATGCCCTCTCCCTATGGTACTAATATTGCCCATTTCCATTTAGGTAAATTAATTGATATTGTACTTATTAGATGTAGTTTAAACACATAATAGCCATCAATAGAGACTCCATGAAATTTTCTTGATGGATGGGAGCTGGTGGATATCTGCTCAGCTACGTTGACATCTTATTGCTCTCTGTATTTATATTTAAGAAATTCTTTGCATTATTTAAGGGGCATCCCAAAGTTAATGCTCATATTAATATGTTATTTTCATTCTTATATTTATTTGGGAAGACATAATGATGAAAACTTATTCCCACACATTATCTTCTTTGGAGACTTACTTGTTGATGTTGGACTAACTACTTATTTTATTACTTTATATTTTGTTATCAAATAAATGAATAGGAAAAAACATGGGTGAAAGGTCTCTGAGTTTTAGCATTAATACATTTAATGTCTACATTCATAAAATATAATGTAACATTATAAAAGGAATAAAATATTAGTTTCTATATTTTCTAATAATTTCGTATCCACCCAAAACATATATATGCATTAAATAACATTATCTTACAAAAGGGATGTATCATAATGCATTATATATAATTTAAGTTCATCCTATAGATAATGAATGTACACATTTCTACAATCTTTAGTAATTATGTGAATTGCTGAAATATGTAATCTGTTATTTTATGTGATCAATTTATTAAAATAATTACATTTTTTTTCCTGGAATATTTCAGTGGATGTCTGATAAATGCCCTAACATATTTGTCAGTAGATTTATATCCTTAATTAATCTAATTTTCTACCAAACAAAAAATGCTTTCTCTGGGTATTCTTGGCACCTTCTTAAAGAAAATTATATTAAACTACAAGTAAAGATTTAAAAGAATATTGAGGATGTGAAGAAAATAAAGATTTGTTTCCATCTCAGCGAAAAATCCCACTCATTTTCAAGTCACAAAATGCATAATTAAAGTCTTTTTAAATGAAAGCTGAATGAAGTATTTACTGGAAGCCTTTGGACAAACTGCAAAATAAAGCAGCTTTGCAGAAAATATATATTTTTTTTTAAACAGTATTTTCATAAGACTTAACAAGCAGTCAGTTAAAACACTAGTAATGGTCAGAATCAGATATTCTAGCTCCAGAAAAACAACTCAACCTTTTATTCTCACAAGCTGATAAAATGTGTTGGGTTTTGGACATTAAAGGAACTGTAACCGTTTCAACTCATGGAATTGGTTATAGTGTCTGGAGTCCCTGGCATTGTCCCTTCATTCAATTTTTGAATGGTTTAATGCTAAATGAGAAAGCATTAGCTAGTAATAATTGCTTAAAATTTATATGGTGAGAGAAGCTCTACTAAAAGATTATTATTATTATTATTATTATTATGTTTTAGTCCAGAGCATCAGGTTAAAAGACACCTTCACTTTGTGTAATAGTTGTCAGTGCTTCAGAGAGTTGTTTACATTAGAGGGACACAATAGTCAGCAGAACAACTACAGCCTAATGTAGCTGTTCTGGTATCTATAGCATGTTTCTTTAGAGAAAAGGCAGTTTTTACATTGCTACCTAGTAACACCTCTAGTCCTGTGTCAGTGCTGTGCAGTCTGCATGGAGATGCTTACTGGAGCCATGCAACATATTGCTGTGCATACGCAATAGCCTCTAAAGTATTTTATTGTCTGAGATCCTCAAGTTTTACAGGGGATACAGTGAGACCAGGGTAGCATGTGAATAAAAGGTGAGTAAAATCTAACTACAAAGAGAACATTGGCGGGGGGGCTAAAATGGTTATTTTATCACTATAGTGTCAGGAATACATGTTTGTGATTCTGACTCTATAGTATACCTTTAAAACACATTTAGAATGCGAAAACAAGTCCTTACCAGGGGCGGATCCGCCACTGGTCCATACTAGTGTCATATCTGTATTTATTCTGATAACTATGTTTAAAACATAACTTAAACATAATATATGAAAAAAAAACATTATGCCATGTATCTAAATTACATAACCGAACAATCATAAAATGAGTAATATAAACCTAGACCAGGGGTAGGCAACATTCTGCACTCCAGATGTTGTGGTCTACATTTCCCAAGATGCTCTTATAGCCATAATGCTGGCAAAACATCAGGAGAGACACAGTCCACAACATTTGGAGTGCCAAAGGTTGCCTACCACTGACCAAGACATGCGTTAACCCTTAATACATTTACATAATTTTTCATAAATAACACATATAAGCAATTCATGTTTTTCTTTCTTATATTTTTAATAGTGTTCCTGGTTTAAAATGCTTTTTTCTTTTTTTTTTTTGAAAGAAGGAAGAAAAAAAATTAAAAAAGAGAAGACCTCTGAAATTAAGTAGTATTTTTTGTTAACAAGCATTTGATTTATTGGGTGCCCACTCACTACTATTAGGGTAAGTAGAGTAGGTAGACATTTTTAATATGTAGAGGAGTGGCAATGGGCTTGGGTGACACGGAGGGTGGGTGACACGGACTGACTCATGCTATTGGGGAGTGGACAATGACATTTTCCCACCCCTTATGTCATTAAGGGAACTTACACACATATTTTATCCTCAGTCTCTGAGTGTACAATAAGGAAGTTGAGGGAGAATTAAATAAAAATGTGTGTTAATTTAATGTGTATGAGCATGTATTAGTGTGTCTATAGTCATGTGTTTCACGTGTCTATTTATCTGTGCTAGTGTGTGAAATTACTGTTAGTGTGTGTAAGATGAGCATTTATGTGTGTGAGGTGTTTGTGTGTCTAAATGAGGGCTACTGTGGATCTATGTATGCATGAATGCTAGGATGTGTCTATTTGTTATGTGTTATTTGTTAGGGTGTGCCTATGTAAGTCTGCTAATGTGCATATGTGTGTTAGAATATAACTATGTGTGTTGTATTGCCTATTTGTGCTGTTTGTTAAGCTGATTTGTTAAATGGTCTGTGGATCTAATTAGGTGTTTGTAAGTGCTTAATTATAGATTTTTTCCTAATTAATTTGCATGGATGGTGGTAAACTCCCATATAGTTGTGTTGAAATTGTAATGAAGTCTTGGAGCTGAGTAGTGATAATGCAAACTATTATATTTGCATATAGGCAAGATGCTCTTCACCTACGCTTCCCATATGTCAAATGTGTTTTGTTAGAGTTAATAGTGTGTCTTGTTTTTTCCTATTGTATGACACTATGGAATATGTTGGTACTATGTAAATAATTATAATTGTTTTAATTGCATTGAGAAAAGACATCCAGTTCTTTGCTCATTACTCAGTGTTAAATATGAAGATGATGTTTTAATTCTTTTTTTTCTAAATTATATGAATAAAACATTTTTACACATTTATTATGTGAATCATTAACACAGAAACAAAATATAGATATGACAAAGAATAGAAATCAAACTCAAATTCCAATTTGGTTAGCAATTTTTTCATTCATTATTATGTGTGGTATTACATGTGACCTTGTTGATTCTAACTTGTATTTTGTTTCTTAGACTTTTTTTGCTATTTGCAGGTTGTCAGTTACTGCAGAATTTTGATATAAAAGAAATGCACTATTATACTTCGCAAATATATTTGGATAAAATGTATTAAACTGTATTAAAATGCCACACTGACCAATATACTACATTCATTGCACACTTTATGTACTTAAAAAAAATAAAACTCAATCACAATATTTGAATTTGCTTTATTTCAATAAAGTGATGCTAACAAGCTAAAGAAAATTTGAAGGGCTTTATTAACTAAGTGAATTATGGAGAACTATAAAACAAACCTGCCATATTATACAAACTTACTAACCTTACTAGATTTTACTGCATGCTGCTTTACTATGGTTTCAGTAGAACAAATTTAGTCCATGATTCACTGTAGTTCAATCTAGACTTGTGCAGGGGGAAACATTGTGGTTCTTCCGAAACACTCAGGAATAAAAAATTACAAACATTTTGGGGTCGACAGAATTTAGTTCATCCAGTTGTTAGGTTTGGCTGAATTTCAGTACCAAAAATAATATTGGGAAAACCAGAAAATCAGCAAAAAAAGAAGGATGACTGTGATTGTTAACAGGATTGTCCCAGAAGATTGGAAGTTAGTGAATGTTGTGCCCATTCACAAAAAAGGTAGCAGGGAGGAGTCGGGCAACTATAGGCCAGTAATCCTTACTTTGGTAGTGGGGAAAGTAATGGAAACCATGTTAAAGGATAGAATTGTTGAACATCTAAAATCACATGGATTTCAAGATCGGAGACAACATGGGTTTATTTCAGGGAGATCATGCCAAACTAATCTTATTGATTTTTTTGATTGGGTAACTAAAATAATAGATCAGGGTGGTGCAGTAGACATTGCTTACCTAGATTTAAGTAAGGCTTTTGACACTGTTGCACATAGAAGGCTTATCAATAAACTGCAATATTTAAGTTTAGATTCCAATATTGTTGAATGGGTAAGGCAGTGGCTGAGTGACAGGCAACAGAGGGTTGTAGTCAATGGAGTATATTCGAAGCTTGGGCTTGTCACCAGTGGGGTACCTCAGGGATCTGTACTTGGACCCATTCTCTTTAATATTTTTATTAGTGATATTGCAGAAGGTCTTGGATGGTAAGGTATGCATTTTTGCAGATGCTACTAAGATATGTAACAGGGTTCATGTTCCAGGAGGGATAAGCCAATGGCAAATTGTTTAGGTAAACTAGAAAAATGGTCAGAATTGTGGCAGCTGTCATTTAATGTGGATAAGTGCAAGATAATGCACCTTGGACGTAAAAACCTAAGGAAGAGTACAGAATATTTTATAGAGCCCTAACCTCAACATCTGAGGAGAGGGATTTAGGAGTGAATATTTCTGATGACTTGAAGGTAGGCAGACAATGCAATAGAGCAACAGGAAATGCTAGCAGAATGCTTGGTTGCATAGGGAGAGGTATTAGCAGTAGAAAGAGGGAAGTGTTCAAGCCATTGTACAGAACACTGGTGAGACCTCACTTGGAGTATTGTACGCAGTACTGGAGGGTATTTACCAGTAACTTACCATAAGCCTAATACTTGTTCTCTGACAGGCAAGTCTCAAGGTAAGCAATACCATCTGCACTAGAGTATTTTTGCATTTACGTTTGAGGTTACCATCCAACAACATCAAGAAGGTGTGGTAAAGCCTATAAGACATGAGATGCTACACTACGTAAAGCCAGGTGATTTTTGGCTCTACATTATGTGAGTTGTCATTTGGGAATCATCATTTATCTATCCAATTGATGTAGACTCATACTATATATTTTCCTTTCTTATTTATTTCTATGTTTCACTTGTGAGAAACTGTTTCCAGTATCAATATTCGGTAATTAATACTCACTGTTTTGTTGGGGTTTTTTTGCTGCTCGCTCCACTATTAAGATATTGGTTACTGTTTTTAGTACTTTTTCACAATTCATTATTGAGTATATTTGAGAATTGCACACCAGTGTTTGCAGCTTTCTTTCAATGTACAAATTGTATACCATCACATTTTGTTTTGTTATATCCATGTCTGCTGTAGTAACTCCGAACCACAATGAGCTAACTAACCCTGAACCCATTGAACTAAAACAGTGCAACTAGAGCAATACCACAACATTATCTACATTTAATTTTGAATATGATCCATTAAGGTGGGACTGTCGCAAATTATGTAATGAAATGTTTTAGACTTGAGGGTAACAAACTAATGGGGTGAAAATTATTCCTTAGGCTTTTCATTACCTCACTTGGGCCTCCAGCCCCCACCAATACCCCTGTGTTTAAGATAAGTATTATAACTGGATTTCTTTTTTAGACAGGCAACCATTACAGTAGGGTTATTGTCCAGCAACATTAAATGATTAGCTGCCTGACCCCTTACCAACATCTCAAACCTCCTGTTTGCTGTTCAGTGAACCATTGTGTCAGGTTTCTTGTGAGTACCTTCACAAATAAAGGGTTAAAACAAGACCTGCAATGGGTGAGACTTTACATTAGAATTCCCATATCTTTCAAGGGACTATGTTTGTTATGTATTTTATCTCTAGTGTTTACTTAGTTTTACTTGCAAACAGACCACCTAAGCCTTGGACAAGCAAACAAATGCCAATATATTAAATTGAGAGAATAGCACTGTTCTAATAGTTCTAAAAAGAACAGAAATTGTATATATCCAGCCTGGGACATGCACATGAAAATGAACAGTATGACATGATTCCATTTAAATTAACAGTCACTTGTTAGATATTCATTGTATAAGCCACTCCTTAAATATTTGCAGTCTGTTCCTTGTGAATTCAAGCAATGAAGCACATACATAAATAAACAGAAGCTAGAAAATACTGTAGCATTTATAAGTGAGAACATTTAAATAGGATATATGAGTAAATGTTATGTTTCATCAACTTTTTTATAATTTAGTGACTTTATATCACACAAAGAGAGGATTTAGAGACACAACTAATGAGTGTAAGACATTTCAAGGCGATTCCATGCAATCCTTCACAATGACAGGCAAAAAATGTCAGTTATAAACACACTGTCAAAGCAAGCACAGAAGCCTTAGTGAACCCAAGTGACTGCTGTTTGCAGTGCCCCACAGCCAGGCACCTTATCTTGTAAGCTATACATATGAGGCATTTCTCGCCGTGAGTTTAGTGATAACCCACTAAAAGAATAACCCTTTAAAATGGTTAGACATCTGGCAGTGTTCTTCAGCATACCCCATTGCATAGATTATGTGTCATACGAAACATGACAAACACATGCATTAACGGTTTTATACATATATCAAATATGCAGTCACTGATGCACAAACACACAAACAGATATGCATTACATGCAAAAACAATACTTTTTTGTTGCTGTTATAATTAATATCAATATAATTAATTTAAATCTCTTTTTTTGTTTGTCCCAGTGCAGTCCTGGGAAAATGCAATGTTTAAAATATGCCGCTGGCATGCCTCCCAACCATCCCAATCTCAGCAGGACAGTCTCAATCCTGTCCCACTGTCTCATCTTAATTCCATACTGTCCCTCTTTCTTGCACACCAGGGAACTGTATCTAACAAACATTGCATGAGAGCATCATAAGACATGATTGTGCTATGTACAGAGCACTAGGTCCCTGCAGGGGACATTGAAACAGTGCTCCTTGCATATTATGCCCTCAGTGGTCTGCATAAGTGATGGACTGGCAGTCTAGTGTATTCATACCAAGCTGACCTGCAATAAACTTGTGCATGCCTTCCCTATTTCTGTGTTGCTCCACCCCTTTTGGGCTGCAGCTAGTGAGACTATTATGTCACTGACCCATCCCCTTTACCTCCTTCCCACCTGCATCCCAATTCTCCAGATGCTGGAGATATAAGCCTGTGGTATTCTTAAGTATGGCACTCGAGAAATAGATTAAATGTAGACAATTCAGATTTATAATTCACTTGGATTCCAGACACTGATTGCCTTGGAAAAAGAGAGAGCACTTTCATTGTGATCATTTTTATGGCTCTTTAATGGACCTGCTGAGTTTTAATCGAGTATGTACTGGCAGTATGGCAGCTTGAATTAAACGTAGGGAAAGTTGGCTGACGGCTTGTTGCTGACAGAGTGGATGGATTATTGGGCACCTGTTCTAAAGAAGATATTATGGCACTAGAAAAAGTGCAGAGGCAGGCTACAAAATTAATAAAAGGAATGGAACATATCAGCTATGAAGAAAGGTTAACAAATTTAAACCTCTTTAGTTTAGAAAAACGTTGCCTCAGAGAGGATATGATAACATTATACAAATATATCCGGGGCCAATACAAACCAATGTGTGGAAATCTATTCACAAACCGGACTTTACATTGGACACAAGGTCATGTGTTTAGACTGGAAGAAAGAAGATTTAATCTACGGCAAAGAAAAGTTGGTTTTATTTACTGTAAGAACAATAAGGATTTGGAATCCTCTGCCTGAATAAGTGGTTTTATCAGAATCCATATAGATGTTAACACAGCAACTAGATGTATATATATGTATGGATTATACTAAGAAATCTTCTACCCAGGGGTGGACTGACCGGTCGGGAACTTTGGACATGGTCCGAGGGCCCGGCCGGGAGGGGGGCCCGCCATCAGGGGGCCCGGCCGCCCCTTTAAATGCTGAAGCCGCCTGAGCGCTCTCTTAAAAGCCTCAGGCGGCTGCAGCTTCTCACCTCCCCTGTAGCGTGGCCGAGCTGCTCTCCGGTCCGCGGTGCCCGGCCGGAGTGATAGGAAGGTGCACACTTAGTGTGCACCTTCCTATCACTCCGGCCGGGCACCACGGACCGGAGAGCAGCTCGGCCACACTACAGGGGAGGGGGTAAAAAGAGAGAGGGGGGTGTTAAAAGAGAGAGGGAGGGGGGGGTTAAAAAAGAGAGAGGGAGGGGGGGGTTAAAAGAGAGAGGGAGGGGGGGTGTAAAAGAGAGAGGAGGTTAAAAGAGAGAGGGAGGGAGGGGGTTAAAAGAGATAGGGGGTTAAAAGAAAGAGGGAGGGGGTTAAAAGAGAGAGGGGGTAAAAAGAGAGGGGGTAAGAAGAGAGAGGGAGGGGTAAAAATAGAGAGGGGGTAAGAAGAGAGAGGGGGTAAGAAGAGAGAGGGAGGGGGGTAAGAAGAGAGAGGGAGGGGGGTAAGAAGAGAGAGGGAGGGGGGTAAGAAGAGAGGGGGTAAAAAGAGAGGGGGGGAGTAAGAAGGGAGGGGGGAGTAAGAAGGGGGAGTAATAGAGGAAGGGGGAGTAAGAAGAGGGGGTAATAAGAGGGGTAGGTGGGAGTAAGAAGAGAGGGGGGGGAGAGTAAGAAGAGGGGGGCGTAAAAAGAGGGGGATGGGGGAGTAAGAAGAGGGGGAGGGGGGAGTAAGAAGGGGGGTAAGAAGAGGGTGGGAGTAAGAAGAGGGGGAGGGGGGGTAAGAAAAGGGGGAGAAGGGAGTAAGAGGAGGGCAATTGCCCCCTCCCCTGTCCGCAGGCACCGTGCGGGCAGCCGGCAGGGGAGGGAGGAAGAGAGGACCCGGGAGCTCAGCCTGCAGCTCCTCTGGGTCCTTCTTGCACGAGCACAGATCGTTGCCGCGGTTACCACAGCAATGTTATGGCTCTTGCGAGAGTAAACTCTAGCCCTGGAGCTACGGGCTAGAGTTCACTCTCAACAATGTGACCACCAGGTGTTCCTGGTGGACGCAGTGGTGAGAGTGCACTCTAGCCCCATAAACACACTGCCCCCACACACCATACACATTCACACACTGCCCCCACACACCATACACATTTACACACATTGCCTCACACACACACACATACACTGCCCACCCATACACACAGCCCCCATACTAACATTGCCACGCACATACACAGCCCCCTTGTACACACATTGCCCCACACACCCTACACATTCACACACTACACCCCCTCACACACACTGCACCACTGCTCCTATACCCTACTACAGCCTCATATCACAGCAGACCCCAGGTAAGTTGTCAAACTGTTCTTAAACGGTTTGACTACTTACTCTGGGAGGGGTTCCCGGCCCTCCTGGCACCATGACGACTACACAGAGCAGTTGTGGTTATTGTGCATGGATTATTTCTTTAAATAATCTACGAGTGCCCCAGTAGCCAGAAAGCCAGCCAGCCCACAGGCCGGCCAGCCAGCCAGCCAGCCCACAGGCCACCAGTTAGGCTTAAAGCCAGCAAACCCACAGCCTGCCAACCACAGCCTTCAAGCCACAGCCTGCCAGCCAGCAAGCCCACAGCCTGCCAGCCACAGCCAGCAAGCCCACAGCCTGCCGGCAGTAGCCAGCAAGCCCACAGCCTGCCAGCAAGCCCACAGCCTGCCAGCCGCAGCCAGTAAGCCCACAGCCTTCCAGCCAGCAACAGTAATTAAGGTAAGAGGAGCCAACTTGGCCTAGGTATCAGCGAGCTATGTTGTGTTGCTATATTGTGAATAGGAACCAGAGTGTTGGAGAGACCCCCTCCAGGCCCCATTAGACTCCATTGTAGTCTCTAATAGGGCCTGGAGGGGATTCTTTCTAACACACTCTCTAAAGGACACTGAGATAGCCTCTGCTAGAAAGACCCCCCTCCATGGCCCATTAGCCCTCAATTGTAGTCTCTACTGGGGCCTCGAAGGGATTATTGCACTTTTGTTCCTTGTGTCTAAAGATTGTGTAGGGTGTGGCTGGAGGCGGTGCATGGAGGAGGGACATGGGTGGCGCTTGCTGCGGAGTATGGGTGGGGCCTGTAAGGGGGCCCTTGATTTATTTTGCCCGGGGGCCCTGAGGGTTCTCAGTCCACCCATCATATTCACTGACACAAGAACCTACTGCCTACCCAAGAATTCCTATTGCACTGCAAAATTAATTTTAAAGGGGTACTCATAATTATGTGTAGAATATTTTGGACTAATTTTAAGATTGCTTTGGATTATTTTATTTACCCATTTACTGTATGTTATTTCAAATAGCACTTTCTTGTCATTCCTGTACTTTTGTGGTACAGCCATTTTTTTTCTTTGTTATACTAAAGGAAAGCAGCAAATTCCAAATCTTTGTTTTCACCAATATAAAATGTAATGTTTGTGTGAAAAGCACTGTTATTTGACATCTTGTCAAAATATTCAACACATTTGACATATTTGATCATTTAACAATGGAATCATTGAAACCACAAAGTTTATATTGTTTCATCAAAATAAAATATAAATTCTACTTGTTGCATGTTACATTAATATAAGCATATTCTAGTAGTTTTTTGTTATATTAGTGGGCATGACAATGCAGATATAATTAGATTAGAAGACTAAAACATCAAAATACTGTTCAGAATGAATGTATCACATGTGTCATCATTGAAGCAATTTCTAAAACAATGCCTGGACGGATTGCATTTGTTCAAAAGGGGTTGTAGTGGTTAGTAACTCTACAACTATGGATTACAATCCAAAATTGTCAAATTACATCTTGAATTACAAAGGATACTTGATTTTGTTGCTTTTTTAAATATGTTTGCATATCCTGAAAGGGACACTAAAGCAGTTCCACTGCAGCCAATCCAGCTCATCTGCGTCATGTGATCGTGATGACTCAAATCTAATGTGATTTACTGATTCTATCTATCCCCCTAGCATAGAATTTATTAAAATAAAATAATTATGTTAAAAAAAATAAAATTTAAGATAATGGTGAGTTTTTGAGCAGGGAGTATGGTTATGGTTAGTGCTGGTGGTTGTGGCTGGTTATGCGTAATTATTATTATTATTATTATTGCAATTTATATAGCGCCAACAGATTCTGTAGTGCTTTACAATATTATTAGAGGGGGGATTTGACTATAAATAGGACAATTACAAGAAAACTCACAGAAACGAAGGGTTGAAGAGGGCCCTGCTCAAACGAGCTTACAGTCTATAGGAGGTGGGTATGAAACACATTAGGACAGGGAATAGAAGTCAAATTAGGTGGGAGTGGACCAGAGCTGGAGGAGAGAGAAGAGTGCTGCCCTTTAGGAGAGAGCAAGAGGCAGGTATGTGAGGTAGAGGATAGTCTGTGAGGCCATAGTTGCCCGTACGGGTACAAGCAGCGGACAGAAGAAGGTCACGGGCAGAGCGGAGAGATCAAGAAGGGGCATACCTATGGATCTGTGAGGAGATATACGTGGGGCAAAGATTATTCAGTGCTTTATAGATATGGGTTAGCACTTTGAATTGACTCCTATAGGATACAGGAAGCCAATGTATGGACTGACAGAGGGGTGAGGTGTGAGAGGACCGACTAGAGAGGAAAATCAGTCTGGCGGCAGCATTCATTACAGACTGTAGCGGGGCAATACGACTACTGGGAAGACCAATTAGGAAAGAGTTACAATAGTCCATGCGAGAGATTACTAGAGCGTGGACAAGCTCTTTAGTAGTATCTTTTGTGTAAGAAAGGGTCGGATGCGGGCAATGTTTTTGAGGTGGAATTGGCATGATTTGACAACAGACCGGATGTGAGGCTCAAAGGTGAGGACAGAGTCAAAAGTAACACCAAGACAACGTGTTTGTAAGGATGGGCTGATATGGGTACCACCAATCTGAAGGGAGAGCAAGATAGGAGGATTAATAAATATTAGTCACCTCCACTTAACACCAACTTGAAATTGACAATTTGCTGTTTTTAAAGGTGTTTTGTTAAGTGTTTGTATGTAGAAAATAACTTTTGGAGGGGTGGAGAGAGATGTTCAATAAATATATATTTTCTAAAGTTCTTCTTGCATAACTACTACAGCAGTCCTACATTTTATAGTGAAGAATGCAAATCACAAAGCCAACACAAAGGTGCAAACAATCCATGAGTATTTCAGGGGGACATTAGTGTGACCAAGTGCCATGCTTGGGAAGTAATAGGGAGTGCATCATGAGACCAGCCCCCACCTCCCTGTAGGCAGAGCCAACAGAAGCCATAAAGGAGGAGCCAGGTCCTGGCCACTTTAAGATAGTGGGGAGTTTGTCAGGAGGGAATGTGTCAGGAGTGAGCCGTAAGTTTGTCAGGAGGTTATCAACACAGTTGACATATGTTTGGACCTTCCAGTCTTGTATCAGGTCCATCCAGTGTTCCATGTCTTCCTTCTCAAGCCTTGGAAAGCTTTCCATCTTAGACATCCTGGTTGGCCAACCTACGTTTGCACCCTGAGGTTGTGGTGTGGTTCTGTCACGGTGCCCCCAGCTTTTACCTGCTGAGCACACCTGCAGCATTCTGAGAGCATATCCTCAGGGGATCTGACTCTGCTCTCCACTGCCTTGATCCGTCATTCTCAGTCAGAGCCGGGCTCCGTGATGGCGCTGCTGCAGCAAGATGGCAACCTCCACTTGGCCCCCCGCGCAGTGACTAATCATGATTGGAATGCAGTGAGGAGGAGCAGATGGGAGGAGTGCCAACACAATCAAAATGGAGGTCTTGCAGCAGAGAGCAGAGTCAGATCCCTTTAGAATCCGCTCTCAGAATGTTGCAGATACCGTTGGAACAGCAGCCCCACCAAGGATCCGCTCTCTGGACTCCATGAGCATGCTGGACAGGTGAGAGCAGGGGGGGAGTGACAGACTTTTTTGTTTCATTTTTAGAAGAATTCCCTTTCTTCTATTTAAAATTAGTACTGCTCACCATTTTTTTATTAATGCAATATACCAAAAGGAAATCATTCAATTATTATAAAAGCTCTATCACTTACGTTTTTTTTTTTTAATTGAGATAAATAATTCAGAACTGGCATTGCAAAAATGCCTGATATTGTGTAACTATTAGGCCAAGCAATATTTTAGCCAGCTTTGCATTGCAGCACAATAAACATTTTCTTTTATCTTTTTGGCTGCTTGAATTTTACTATTTTTTTTTTTCATTAACATAATTCATCCAAGCGAACCACAACATGGGCAAAATTCTGCTGTACCAAAATTGTCTAAATCTTTGGACAAAGTGCATTGAGCTGAAACTATTTTTTATGCACGCATGACTATCGTCTTTTCCTGTTCCCTTGGAAAGACTTGAGATTTTAGATATACTCTTGTGTTTTTATATATTCACACTTTTTTTGTGTGTTAATGCAGAGGTTTGATTCAAGTTAATTAAGGCTTTACACTGCTTGCAGCCTCTCACTTCTATTATATTTTTAGTATAATTTTTAATGTAAACTAACACTTAGTAATGTAATCGCATCTCACATAGCATCGGGTTTCTATGGTAACTCTCCGATGTCACGTACTCACGTCATCACTGAGCGACTTCAGGAGATTCATTCTATTGGTAAGTCACTTTGCTTACGTGCTTTATATAGTGGGTTATGGTGTTTTATATCTTGAACTTGAGAATGGCCCAGATGGGACCAAAACATGATCTTACATGTAATACTTAATTTTGAATGAAGAATGTATTGTTTTCAATTCATCAACATATATATTTATATTTGACTACATTTGCATCACAATTGTAACCAGGAAAGCATTAAGAGGATATGCTGCACAATGAGATTATATATATATATATATATATATATATATATATTTGTGTTAAGGGCTCATGATAGTACAGAAGATACAAACACTGATAAGTGTAGGATGGTATTAAAAGAGCAAGTCGGTTGTGGTGTGCCGGAACCGACTATGAGGTAGGCCTGTAAATAAAGAGGGCAAAAGTAGAAAATCAAATTTATTACATACCAGCAATATACATACTTTAACCAGACATGTCTTGAAAGGCATTTCTTACTTCTTGTACCGGGTTAGGTATGTATCTAGAGTAAGCCGATGATTTCCAACGCCCTAGTGACTTGATAACATGAACTGGAATGTTTGCACTGGATGCTGTGGAGGCCGCTCCTATGCGGAAGGAGTGGCCCGAATAGTTAGCTGATTTGAGGCCCAGCTGTGTAAGTAAAGACCTGACGTGTGTCATAAAGGTGGTGGTAGTGAGTACCGAACCTTGTAGACTGAAAGTGGTTGAGATGGTGGTTCGTTGTTATGCTGGGTATGAGTCCAGTAGTTTGACGGGGCTCCACCTGTTGTGAGTAGGATAGTACTTAACCTCTACTGAAAGTGCATGTTGACTGGTTTTGGAGGGAGGCAGAGTCAAGATATAATAGTCCATGTGTTTTGTTAAGTGTGAATGAAGTAGGATGTGAGTGGACTGTGTTGTGCTGATGGCGGTAAATTCTCTTGGTCTCAAGAAATCATAAACAAGGCTACGTATATGGCGGTTTTAACGATGAGGTTTGTGTTGTTGGCAAAGGGTTTAAATCTAGTGAATTCTATAAGTCTTTAAAAATATGGAAATCTATGGGTAGCCTCTGGGCCGTACGTGGGGGTTCGGATCTCTGAATACCCCTAAGGATGTTCTTAATTGGTAGGAGGACACTTCATTTGTCTGGTTGTAAAGTTAGCATGTGATGTTGGATGCCTGTCAGGTATGGTTTGATTGTGTTGCATGATAGTTTGGGTTTGAGGTGGCAAAAAGAAGCAAAGCCCAACCAGGATGTCACGATGAAAGGTTGTAAGATGTTGTGTTCAGAAAGGAATCTTTAAATCAAATGAAAGCTCTATTGTAAGTTTCCCGGGTATTAGTAGACAGTGCTAATTGGGACAATGTTCTGCTATGTTGCATAATAGCATCTAGTCCATTACTAGATGGTGGAATAGTGGGGCAGTGGCGTACTAAGGGGGGGGCGGGGGGGGCGGTCCGCCCCGGGTGCCACTCAGCAGGGGGGTGCCAGGCTCTGTACCTCCTGCTCTCCCGCAGCTCCGGCAGACCGGCGCTCAGTTTGTGAGTCAGAGCAAGGAGGGGATTCCCAGCCTGTGTTCTGACTCACATACTGAGCTGCAGGGAGGCTATTTCGGAGTGTACCAGCAGGGGGCGCAGAGCCAGGTTGCTCCCCCGCGGTCACTCTGTACAGATCCCCTGCACCTGCTGCCTGCCTGGGAAGGAGCTGCTGCCCCTGCACCCTCCTAAATGCCAAATGGTAAGTAACTTTTATACCACCCTCCCTGCCCTATACCCCACCCCCCCACTGCCATTATAACCCCCCTCCCTGCCCTGTACCCCCTGCCATTAAATCACCCCCCTGCCCTATACCCCCCCTCCCTGCCCTGTACCCTCTGCCATTATAACCCCCCTGCCCTATACCCCACCCCCCACTGCCATTATAACCCACTGCCATATACCCCACCCCCACTGCCATTATAACCCCCCCTCTCTGCCCTGTACCCCCCTGCCCTATACCCCCTCCCTGCCCTGTACCCTCTGCCATTATAACCCTCCTGCCCTATACCCCACCACCCCACTGCCATTATAACCCCCCTGCCATATACCCCACCCCCACTGCCATTATAACCCCCCCTCTCTGCCCTGTACCCCCCTGCCCTATACCCCCTCCCTGCCCTGTACCCTCTGCCATTATAACCCCCTGCCCTATACCCCACCCCCCACTGCCATTATAACCCCCCTGCCATATACCCCACCCCCACTGCCATTATAACCCCCCTCTCTGCCCTGTACCCCCCTGCCCTATACCCCCCTCCCTGCCCTGTACCCTCTGCCATTATAACCCCCCTGCCCTATACCCCACCCCCCCACTGCCATTATAACCCCCCTGCCATATACCCCCCCTTCCCTGCCCTGTACCCCCCTGCCATTATAACCCCCCTCCCTGCCCTGCCATTATATCACCCCCCTGCCATTATATCACCACCCCCCTGCCCTATAACCCCTGCCATTATACCACCACCCTCCCTGCCCTGTACCCCCCTGCCATTATATCACCACCCCCCCTGCCCTATAACCCCTGCCATTATACCACCACCCTCCCTGCCCTGTACCCCCCTGCCCTTATACCACCACCCTCCCTGCCCTATAACCCCCCCTGCCATTATACCACCACCCTCCCTGCCCTATACCCCCCTGCCATTATACCACCACCCTCCCTGCCCTATACTCCCCTGCCATTATATCACACCCCGCCCTATACCCCCTGCCATTATACCACCACCCTCCCTGCCCTATACCCCCCTGCCATTATATCACCACCCTCCCTGCCCTATACCCCCCTGCCATTATATCACCCCCTGCCATTATATCACCCCCCTGCCCTATACCCTCTGACATTATACCACCACCCTCCCTGCCCTATACCCCACCCCCCACGGCCATTATACCCCCACCCTCCCTGCCATTATAATCCCCCCTGCCCTATACCCCCACCTCCCTGCCATTATAACACCCCCTGTCCTATACCCCCCCGCCATTATACTCCCACCCCTTTACCCCCACACCCCCTGCCCTATACTCCCACCTCACTATTCTGGGAGGCAGTGAGGTTAGTGCGTGCACTGCAGTGAACCGGCAGCTGGGATAAGATGGCATCGTCATCACTACTGGGAGCACAAGTGAGCTGTGCAGGAAGAGCGCCCAGCAGCAACCTTTAATCACCATGGGGAAGATCCAAGAGCAAGGTAGGGAAGCTGGGTGGACATCTTAATTACTAAATGTGTGTAAGAATGTGATTTTTGTGTGTGTCTGTGATTGTGTGTGTGTATCTCTGTCGTTAAGTGTGTGTTTATTGCGATTGTGTGTCTGTGATTAGGTGTATGTCTGGGATTGTGTGTGTGTATTTATATACACACACAACCACAGATGTACAAGTCTGTGTGTATATAAATGTGTATGTGTTTAGTAGATAGCTCCCTTATTTGGTGTCCTTAACCCCTTAAGGACCAAACTTCTGGACTAAAAGGGAATCATGACGTGTCTCACACGTCATGTGTCCTTAAGGGGTTAAATATGTCAATCCCACATAAGGATAACAAATACGGGAGTTATCTACTAAACAACTGAAAGATTAAAATTAAGTAAAAGGCTTTTAAATTTTGATCTTTTAGCAGTTTAGTAGATAATTCCCTAAATTAATGCTCTTATGTGAGATTTCCATATTTAAATATGCCAAATTAGGGTGCTCTTTAGATCTAAATATGGCAATCTCACATAGGGATATCAAATAGAGGAGTTATCTGCTAAACAAAGATCGAAGTTTAGAGGTGTCAGCCAGCGCAGAACAGGAAATCTGGGTTGCTAGTATGAATTCTATGCAAATATGTTGTCTGATTGTGCGTATATATTTGTGTATGTGTATATGTGCATACATCTTAGCATTTTGCCAACACTACACACAAGCACACCACTGCATTCAAACAACACTACAAACAAACACACCTTTAAAACATCACCATGTTTTTGATATAACCACACCATTGCCCTATACTGCCAACACTACACACAAATGCATGCCTGCATTCAAACGCCAACACTACACACCCCTACATTCACTCACATTTTCCATACAAAAACCCATGCTTACATTTAGATGCACAAACACTGCTCAGTGCTACATTCATTGTAAAAAAATTTGGGTGTTTTTTTACATTTTAAGGGGGGGTGTCATAAGGAGTATCCGCCCCGGGTGCCAAATGCTCTAGGTACGCCCCTGTAGTGGGGTGTTCGTGGCTGTGAGTGCGGCTGACGGGAGTATTTGACGAAAAGCCTGGAAATTAAAGCGAGACAAATTGTCAGCAGCAGTGTTACATACACCTGGAACATGAATACAAAACAAGAGAAAATTATGACATGCAGCCAGCCAAGTGAGTTTCCTCAAGAATCTCATAATAGTCAGTGATTTGGATCGGCCTTGTTTATAATGTGACAAGTTACTTGGTTGTCTCAGTAGCAACGTACAGACGAGCCTGCCCATAAATGCACCCATGCCACGGCAACCGTCACGATGGGATATATCTCAAACAGAGCTGAGGTAGTGGAAAAACCCTCCAGGTCCTGAACTTCTGAAGGCAAGCTGCCCCAAAGCCATTCGTTCCTGAAAAATTGCTGCAAAACCTGTGGTAGACGCCGCGTCTGACCAAATGGTAGGTGAGGAGTCAGACAATTTTGGAAGGAACATGCCTTTACCATTCAAGGTGGTTACAAATTCTCCACATAATTACGCCTGCCGTGGCTTGGGTATCCAGGGGTGACCTGTGTCCATCATGTCTAAAAGTGGGAAACATGTAAAGGAGTTGTGAGATGAAAGCCCGGCCTTGAGGTATGATGCGAATGGCAAAATTCAGTGACCCAAGCAGAGACTGTAATTCTTGCGGTTGCAAGTACCGAGTTGTATGTAGAGATTATGTTGATCAGAATGTTTTCTACCTTGGGCGTGGCAGGCTAGCTTGCATGGTGGCTGAGTCTAGTATGATACCCAGGAATGTGATGAAGGTATCTGGTCCTTCAGTCTTGGTGGAGGAGACTGGGACACCCACCTGTTCGAATAGACTGATGGTTTCTTTTAGGCTAGTGGGAGGGGAAATATTGTCCTCGACCAGTAAGAAATCATCCAGATAATGTATAACTGTAGGGCATCTGGCTATATTTAATAAAACCAGCATAGGGTTTCGGCGAATACGTCGAAAATGGCCGGACTACTTTGGAACCTAAATGTTAAACGTGAACAAAATAGTAGTTCCCTGCCCACTTGATACCATGCAGGTGACACAGTGTAGGGTGGATAGGCAGTAACTTGAAAGCATTGTGATATCAGTCTTACTGAGCCATGCTCCGGCCCCTGCCTGCATGATAGCCGTAATGGCGTGATCTATGGTGGAATATTGCAGTGAAAATTCCTCAGAGGGTATGAGGGAGTTCAGACTAGGAGTGGCAGAGGTGTGAGGTGTTGATAGATCAATGATAAGTCTCTGATTGTGAGAAGATTTCCCCGTGACAATACCGATGGGGTTTGTCCGCCATGTGGTGAACGGAGGGGACTGGAAGGGCCCCCATAGGAAGTACTCTGCCACTTCCTGGCTATGAGTGTCTCCACCGCTGTAGGGTTTGTTGTGCGGATTGTAAATTAGGACATTCCAGGATTCCGGAAGGCATGTGTATGAGGCCTGTGTGAATCCTTCTGATAGACCCGAGATAATGAATTCCACCAAATGTCTAGATGGATGATGTGGCAGTAATGTCGTAAGTACAGAAATGTTTATTGATGTTAAGTATAGTTTTGGGATACATTTTATTTGGACACAGATTTAGCATGTGCCCTGAAACAGATGTCTGGAGAAAGTGATTGCAACTCAACCAGTGCTGGAGGGGTCGCAGCGGCCGACCCAGCCATGGTAAGGGGTGTAGTGACCGATTCCCCAGGGGTGATACTGGCAGGCTAACTAGGCCTGAAAGGCGAAAAATTAATCTTGTTTTGTGACAGGTGAGGCCTGCTAGTTGCCAAGTGGCTATGAGAGGCTCTGTCTATGAGTTGGCGCGAGGGGTTATTGAGGCGACCCGTCGTAGTGGCAGGAATCGTAGGCCTCTCGGTGATAGTAAAAGAAAACAGGGGGAGGGAGTGACAGGTGAGGCCCTCTCTATAATATTGCGAGGCGGCTAACTCACATGTGGCCCGATGGCGTTTGCCTCCGAAACGTTGAGGCGGGGTGTTAGCCTCGCGGACCACTAAACGATAGGCAGAAATGCCAAGAAGGGAGGTACCTATTTGGGCCTATACCCCTAACTTGCCAGTACTCTATGGCCTAGAAGAATGAAACGTATGTGAACTACAACGTGAGCAGGCTTACGTACCTGGTAGTATGTATGAAGTTTTGAGATTCGACAGGTATGAAAACCTGGATAAACCTAAAAAGGGATAGAGTGAGAATGGATCCTGTGAGACCTGTGTAATCTGTATAGGCTGTGATTAGGACTTCTAGCAGTATGTGTGGGAGGTGTAAAATCTATGAGTATGATAGTGACATGACTGCCCATGCTTGGTGACAAGCGTTACGCTGAGTCCGATACCTGGCAGCAGGGGATTGGCCGTGTAATGTGTATATATGGAAGGTGATCAGATGATATGCATGTCACTAAACTGATCTGGGAATGCAAGGAACTTTTTAATGTGAAGTGACAATATGCAGAATCATAAATGTTGCTGTAAAGTGACGTATGAATGTATGAACCAGAACGTGTGATTCAAAAACCGAAAGTCTTGTGAGACGTATATGCCGTGTTCTTGAATACTCGTGTTACGTCGTCTGAGTGTGTCAAGAAAAGGCCTGAGTTTGTAAATGCCATGTGAAATGACAATCTATGCAGAAAATGTTGTAACGTGACGTATGAGTGGTTGAACCAACGCGTGTGATTCAACCCGAAACCCTCTGTGGAAGGTAGGACCGTGTTCTTATATACTCGTGGTATATCGTATGAGTATGATAAGAAATGGCCTGAATAGTTAGTGCCATGTAATTGTAATGTACATGGTTGTAATAACATCATATCTCCATTATACTCTTTGAAAATAGGACCGTGTCCTTGAACTCGTGGTATGTCGTACGAGCATGACAGAAAAAGGAGCCGTAATGTAGGCTAACCATAACAGTAATATACATGTAATATCTGCATTGTAAAATAAAATAACTATTATTATTAAAACCATATATATATATATATAATAAGCAAACTGAAACAAAATAGACAACCTAAGATCGTGTAAAATAAGTATTTGAAAGTTTAACCGATTACTGTGCAGGAAACGTATGATTGGTTGGATCAGTACGTGTGATTCAACCCAAGTATGCATGAAAAGGAATTAAATCCTTGTGTCATGGTTAACAACAAAGAAATGAGGCCTGTAACGTAGGCTGATTTAATTGTAATAAAATGGATAATTATAAAAAAAAAACCTCCAGTAAGCGTGGGAGTCCAATGTCTATACAGAAATGTTAGCTGGTTTCATACCCTGATGTAATAAGTGATACCTTAAAAATAGCATGAAAATGGTCTGTCTATTTAACCAAGCAACTTTTTAACCAAATGTAAATACATGAAATGATGAAATGTAACTCACGAAAAAGATCTATGTGAATACATAGCAGAATAACCGAATCTTAGTATGAAGGGAAACAGAAGTTAGCATGAATAGCTTAACTGTATGCATTTTAATGCGAACAGCAATCGTGCATAGAATATACTATGAATAAGTGCCGACCAGAAAACACAAACCGAAATGACAATCGTTTAAATGAAGCAAGGTTGGTTTGTACATGAAATGCAATAATGTCTGAGAAGCCTGTAGTACACTGAATGACCGGTAGAGGTCAGTGTGTAGGCGAAAATGCAGTGGTTCGATGGTTTGTACATGAAATGCAATAATGTCTGAGAAGCCTGTAGTACACCGAATGACCGGTAGGGGTCAGTGTGTAGGCGAAAATGCAGTGGTCCGTTGGTTTGTACATGAAATGCGATAATGTCTAAGAAGCCTGTAGTACACCCAAAGACCGGTAGGGGGTTTAAACGAATGATATGCATGAACATGCAATGGTTTTTAGAACAGACTTAGACAAAATGCAGCCGTAAAGTGAGGACCTGACCCGTGCATGGTGCCGTGGGACTGATGCCTGGCATAACGGGTAGGTTGACTTACAGTTTGTGAGTCACTTGGACACCATCCACGGCGATGGATTGAAGAAAGAAGGTGATAGGCCGGAAAAGCCTGTGGCTGGATTCCTGACACAGCTCTGCTTAAAAAACCTCATGGAGTAATCAGGTAAAATGGCGTCTGGATGACCCGGAAGTGGAAATGATGCAGCGCTGACCTCGAACGATATGGAGCCAGGTAAGGGGTGACCCTTAAGTAGGGAAGAGGTGTGTCATACGCCCCTCCCACAATTACAGGCCAAAAGGCCTTAATACATATATATATATATATATATATATATATATATATATCTTTTTGGCCTTGATTTAATTTTTAGATAAGCTCTTCAAATGATTTTATATTTTTATGATAAACTTTTCACCTAATTTGTACTCAGAAGTCACCTATACATTGAATGGAATTTTTTTGTGGATAAATACAAAAGTATCCAAAAGTATTAAATTTAGGCTTTTTTTAGGTAAGAAGAGCATGATACCAAATATGAATAGTTGATCTATGTATTACGGTAGTAACATTACTATCTTCCTTTAAAAAGAGAGCACTTTGATAATTGTATCAGTTAAACTGCAGTAACTACATGTTACATCTAGTTTTAAAAAAAATAATGCATTATGTGATTGCTGGCAAATACAGAGTATTAATATATAAGGAGTAGATATTCTATTTCAGTGGGGGAAGAAAATCTATTCAAATTTTAAAAGTTCTTTGGAGAAAATTAAATAATAAATAATATAGAATCTTCTGATATTATATATACGCCAGTCTTCAAATGTGTTTTGAGTTTCTTTGAAGCTAATGAGTTATAGAATACCCTAGAGTGGAGAAATGCCTCCTAAATACTAACTGGTATCCCTAATCAGTGCAGTTAATTAGTGTATGCCTTATCACCGTAATTGGATACTGTAATGAAAGTCAGTTACCCTACTCTTATCTTCCATTTATTATTTTAGCCTATTATCTTTTTTGTTAATGATGGCATTATATTCACTGTAGGTTAGGTGAAAGAGGAAAAGTAACAATTTTACTATGCAAGCACATATATGATTATCTCAAAAGACAACATGTCAAGGCTTACACTGCTTAAAGATTTTGTTGTAATTAGGTTTACAAATTATTAAAAATGATAGGTTTCTTTTGATTGATTTCTCTAGATATGATAGCTGGTCACTGCTTGTCTTCTAAGACAAAAAACTGTAATGCCTATAATTTACTCATAATAAACACTGCTAATTTAGATTGTTTAACATTTTCTTTTATTTTTCATTTATAAGCTAGCCACTCAAATTCCAACTTCTACAAATAAACAATAATCATATATAATTTAAATTCTGAATTAACTGTAGGGAACATTGGCTCAGTATCTTGGAGTGGAAATGAACATGACCTTAATCAGCTATTATATTCTAAATCGTGGTTTGATATTTGAAGATCTATGCTACTACTTGACCTCAAAGGTAGCCGTAGTATGGTCACCAGGGGTGAATTTCTGCTTACAAGGGCTAAATGTTCACTCATCAAAAACTAGTGGAAATTTAGATTTTTGAAAATAGTTTAATTGTCATAAACACAGTGTCTTGGAAGAATGCACA
The DNA here is from genome assembly GCF_036172605.1 of Pelobates fuscus. Classification (NCBI taxonomy): domain Eukaryota; kingdom Metazoa; phylum Chordata; class Amphibia; order Anura; family Pelobatidae; genus Pelobates; species Pelobates fuscus. The sequence continues at coordinate 235,188,364 of NC_086321.1, read as the reverse complement.
CTATTTTCTCCATGTGTTTGGAAGTAATATATTCTGAAACCTAAGGAACAAAGACGTGTAGTCCTTTTCCTAAAATAGCATTTTCTTCCTTGACTTTATTAAATGACCACTGAAGGCACCACAACCACTTCATTCAATGAGGTGATCTTGGAGCAGTGGCCCTTTAGTTTTAACCCCACTATGCAAAACATAGCAGTTTTATAGAAACTGCAATTTGTCCATGGCAGGGTTAAACACACTGCAAGTGGCTGTCCTCCTAAAAGCTATTTGAGGTGCTTTCCCTTTTAACCCCTTAAGGACACATGACGTGTGTGACATGTCAAGATTCCCTTTTATTCCAGACGTTTGGTCCTTAAGGGGTTAAGGCCACACTCCCGGTCTTCATAAAATCCAAAATGCTTTATTGACAAATTATTAAAAAGATCAACAGTTAAGTTTACCTGTGGGACTAATCTTTGGATTTGTGTATGTATGTATGTACAAATCTAATTAGCAAATTAACCCTGCACTTCTGCCAAACCAGGTGCTAGATGATGGCATCTAATCTTTACATAAATATATCTGCACTCACAGTCTTGTTGAATTAAGTTATGTTTTCCTTCAAATAGAGGTAATTGCAACAGCAGGTTATAGAACAGGTTGCACTATCTGCCCTGAGGAAAGTCCTTGAATGGGGACGGAAACGTCGACAACTGACATTTCTGTACAGCATTGCAATTAGCTCTATGTGAAGGAATACAGAACTTAATTAAACAAGACTAAGGTACATTTGTGTAAAGACATATTTATGATAAAGACCCAGGAGTGTCGAAACGATTTATTTTTTGAGTTTGTGAATACACCTTCCAAAGAAATTCCGTGATTTTTATTGACTCCTTTATTGACTTCTTTTTATATTGCAGAAATGAAGTGCTGCTGGGGGCCAATTTATAATACACAGGATCCAGCGCACTCACTTATCCACTAAACAGCAACTTCAATACTGACAGATGCAATTAGTTTTTTTTTTTGTTTTTTTTTTTAACAACCTAATCTAGGCAAAAATAATGGGGATTTAGTTACATTATATGATTATACATTACATAAGCCTGCCACAACATCATTGTACCCCATCTTTGGCAGGTCCTACTCTAACCTCCTAATGTCTGCTCTTATGAGATTAACCCACTTACTTAGGGGAAAAAAATCACCTGGGGCTCTCTGCAGTACAAGGATAAATAGGGCCCTGAAATGGCATCTGTGACAGGGAGGGGTGCAAAACCAAGGAGTTGGCTAGACTCCCAAAAATATTAAAAACCAGGGGGCTGCACTCACCTGAACATGCATAAATGGGGTGCACGCACCTTAACATGCATAAATTGGGTGCTGCTGGGGGCCAATTTATGCAATACACAAGATCCAGCACATTCACGTATCCACTAAACAGCAACTTCAATGCTGACAGATTTTATTAGTTTTTTTTGTATTTGTTTTTTTTCATTCCAGGACCCTATTAATATTAGCACTGAGCACTGACAGGCAGACCACCCACCCCTTCAACATCTGCAGCAATGCTGGTAGCACTCATACGTCTATTTCCCAAAGACAACCTCTGGATATGACGATGAGCATGTGCACTCAACTTCTTTGGTCGACCATGGCGAGGCCTGTTCTGAATGGAACCTGTCCAATGAAACCACTGTATGGTCTTGCCCACCATGCTGTAGCTCAGTTTCAGGGTCTTGGCAATCTTCTTATAGCCTAGGCCATCTTTATGTAGAGCAACAATTATTCATTTTTCAGATCCTCAGAGTTCTTTGCCATGAGGTGCCATGTTGAACTTCCAGTGACCAGTATGAGAGAGTGTGAGAGCAATAACAACAAATTTAACACACCTGCTCTCCATTCACACCTGAGACCTTGTAACACTAATGGGTCACATGACATTGGGGAGGGAAAATGGCTAATTGAGCCCAATTTGGACATTTCCACTTAGAGGTGTACTCACTCTTGTTGCTAACGGTTTAGACATTAACTGCTGTGTGTTGAGTTATTTTGAAGGGACAGCAAATTTACACGGTTATACAGGCTGTACACTTATTACTTTACATTGTAGCAGAGAGTAATTTCTTCAATGTTGTCACATGAAAAGATATAATAAAATATTTACAAAAATGTAAGGGGTGTACTCACTTTTGTGAGTATATGTATTGGGGATTTGGTAACAAAGGTAGGCCTGCCATCAAGTTATCACCCATTCCTTATTATTTATTTTAACTTTAACAGTTTACTGACTAGGAACCTTATTATTCACAATCTTTGTTTCCATGTCCCCTTCATATTTCCTTATTTCTTCCTACCTATTCCACTTTTTCTCACATCTTTCCTTTCATTACTTAAGCGTTTATATTTAACCCTGGTGGTCGGATCTTTCCTGGCAGAGGATAGCTTTCACTGATCTTACAATGTTTGCTGTTAACAGATTGTTAATGTGTCTATTACCTTTTGACAGAGCACAGGGAGATGGGTCATATTCCTTTTGTTCAACTAATAAGCCTTCGCGCACCCTGTAAGCAGAACTGCATGGTAGCAGGAAAATCAGGCCCTGTCTGTGAGATGCACAGAATACTGATGTTCCCACAGCATAAGTGGTACAGACATAATATAAAATTAACTATCTCAATATTTCTCACATTTCTATACTTCCAAACAGTTCAGTCAAAACAGTCAAAACTCACATCTAAACCAACTTAAAGGGACACTCCTCTGCCCAAATGCAAAAACATATTTACATAATGTACCCCTAATCAAAACATGCATGCATTTAATTATGCATTTTCTTTCATTAAGGGTATATATAAAAACAGTTAGCAAAAGCTGCTATTCTCTAATCTGCTGATTTTGCACCCCCCCCTTCTTCCCCAGCTTAGACATTGCATGGCTGCCCAATCACAGATTTTCCAATGCAACTCAATGAGAAGTCTACGATGCTAATGAGTGTGTAAAATGTATTTATTTTTAGCAAGGCTTTAACAGATATATATGAAATAAACATTATATATATTTTTTTAAATTTGATTAACTTATATCATTTGCCTCCCCTAATATTATTGAGTCTATTTTTAGAAACCTCTGGCTCTATATATATTAGAAGAAGAGGACTAAGCTGGGCTTCTTGTTAACTCCTTAACCTGTTATTTTATTATCTTCCACCCAACCAAGCAGGCAATTAGGAAAAGGAAAGACTATCAATACACTTCATCTCACCATACATAGACTGGAAGAAGGTGTAGGTGCCACTTGTCAGACTTTATCTGGTGTATCTCTTCCTCCAACCCACTGGGAAACTTCAACACAATCTAGTAAATAAGGCTTAGGCTTGTGCACAGCAGAACAATTTGGTTGGTTTGTTTGGGTAGTCAAATAGACAATCATGTGGTTGGTATGGCTTAGCTTTCATTTGTTATATTCGGGAAAATTATTGGAACATTTAAAAAAGGTGTGAAAGTCACTGTAATTAAAAATGTATACATAATAGAAATGTTATGTATAGATTTTGCAGTACGTTGACAAATGCATTTTCCAAACATTTCGCTCACAAATCAAGTAAAAAAGGGACCAATAGAGGGAGAAAGAGTAGAAGCATTAAAAAAAAATCTATAGTAATATCTTTATAGATTTTATATATTTATTAAATATGTATTATATAAAGATATAAATAAAATTTACGGATCCGTGATCCCCCCCCCCCCCCCTTTTTGGTTTTTGTACCCTAATTGTTGTCTTTCCCTTTTCTTTTCTGTATCCCGTGCTTATTGAAAATTCTTCAATAAAAATCAAATTTAAAAAAAGATATAAATAAAGTCGTTTTACTGCTCCTCCCTTATTCCTCTATTGGTCCCTTCTCACTTGATCTGTGAATAAAATCAATATTCACTGGCTGTTTTATGAATGAATTATGTTTTTCATCTAACTATCTCACTTTTTGGCACCACTGATGGAACTCCAAATCATGAATAAAATGAACATGCTCAGCCATTGTGCAAGTTGTTTTTTCCTTTATTTATCCATCTGGTGCTTTGGAGTTGCGGAATTCTGAAAGAACACCGATTGGGACATTTTTCACAAGTCTAACATGGATTCCTAAATATGATTTCCTATGGAGATGTGTTTAGAATAATTTTACTATATATGGTATTACCAAATAAAATACTTTAGAAAAGCTAGTAAATTCTGATTTTGGTTAAATTTATAGAAAAAATTTATATGGAAATCTTGTGAATGAACCCCTTGATACGTACCTGATACGTCCATGGCAAATTTGAGCGCTGAAAGCAATCGTGATCGCTTCCAGCCACTCTAACAGTATTGCAGCAATGCCTCATTGTCTAGGCATCCTGCAATACCTCTCCTGACTGCCGGGCTGCTGGGTGATCACTACTCTGGAGCGATCACTTCCAGGTTGCCCCATGTGGAGCCCAGCAGTGAGGCAGAGCATTGGAATCCATCAGGCAGGCTTCCCATGCTCTGCCTGTCTGCTGAGTACCTCGAGGGGTTGAGGCACTCAGTAAAATAAAATTATTTTTTAAAAAAATACAAAATTAAAATAGGCCCGGACAACATGACAGCTAGATGCTACCAAACATTAGCTCAAGACTTAGGACCTCACTTCCTTAAAACAATTAACATACTGATCCCGGGCTCCCCCGCTACCACCCGGATGCTATGAGCATCGATTACTGTTATCCCTACACCTGGAAAAGACCCTACAGCCTGTGGCAGCTACAGACCCATCTCCCTTATAAATTTAGACTTAAAGTCAATGGCTCCTTCTGTCTGGACTGATCCACCCTGATCAGGCTGGCTTTGTAACTGGTCGGGAAGCCAGGGACAACACCACCAAAATTCCCAACTTAATACATGGGGTGACCTCAACCAAAACCCCAATGCTGCTATTTGCCATTGACACAAATTTGACAGGGTGGATTGGTCCTCTCTCCTTACTGCTCTGGAGGTACTGGGGTTTGGCCCAAGGCTGAGAAACTATTATTATTATTATTATTATTATTGCCATTTATATAGCGCCAACAGATTCCGTAGCGCTTTACAATATTTTGAGAGGGGGGGATGTAACAATAAATAAGACAATTACAAGAAAACTTACAGGAATAATAGGTTGAAGAGGACCCTGCTCAAATGAGCTTACAGTCTATAGGAGGTGGGGTATTAGAAACATTAGGATAGGAAATATCAAGTAGGAGTGAAGCAGAGCTGGAGGAGAGAGCAAAGCACTATCCCATAGGGACAGGTATGTAAGGGAGAGATTACTCTGGGAGGCCATACGCTTTCCTGAAGAGATGGGATTTAAGGCCCTTCTTAAATGATTGAAGACTAGGGGAGAGTCTGATGGCAGTAGGCAAGTTATTCCATAGGAGAGGAGCCGCCCGTGAGAAGTCCTGCAAGCGTGAGTTGGCCGTACGGGTGCGAGCAGCGGTCAGGAGGTGGTCGCGGGCAGAGCGGAGGGTCCGAGGAGGGGCATACCTCTGGATCAGTGAAGAGATATAAGAGGGGCTGGAATTGTTCAGTGCTTTAAATGTATGGGTTAGCACTTTGAATTGACTCCTATAGGATACAGGGAGCCAATGTAAGGACTGGCAGAGGGGCGAGGTGTGAGAGGACCGACTGGATAGGAAAATCAGTCTAGCCGCAGCATTCATTACAGACTGTAGCGGGGCAGTATGGCTTTTGGGGAGACCAATCTGGAGAGGGTTACAGTAATCCATGCGGGAAATTACTAGAGCATGGACAAGCTCCTTGGTAGCATCTTGCGTAAGAAAGGGGCGGATGCGGGCTATGTTTTTGAGTTGGAACCTACAGGACTTGGCAACAAACTGGATGTGAGACTCAAAGGTGAGACCAGAGTCAAGTATGACGCCAAGACAGCGCGCTTGTAGGGATGGACTTATGTGGATATCACTGACTTGAAGGGAGAGTGAGAGAGGAGGATCAGTATTAGGAGGAGGAAAGACAAGGAGTTCAGTTTTAGAGAGGTTAAGTTTGAGAAAGCGTGACGACATCCAGTCAGAGATGGAAGAGAGGCAAGCAGTGACACGTTGCAGGATGGCCGGGGAGAGGTCCGGTGAGGAGAGGTATATCTGAGTGTCATCAGCGTACAGGTGGTAGTTGAATCCAAAAGAGGCAATAAGTTTTCCAAGAGAGGCAGTATAAAGAGAAAATAGAAGGGGACCAAGGACAGAGCCTTGGGGAACTCCAACCGAGACAGGGCGAGGGGAGGAGGTATCCTTGGAAAAGGAGACACTAAATGAGCGTTGGGAGAGATAGGAGGAAAACCAAGAGAGGACAGAGTCACAGAGACCGAGTGATTGAAGAGTTTGAAGGAGGAGAGAATGATCAACTGTGTCAAAGGCAGCAGAGAGGTCAAGGAGAATTAATATGGAGTAGTGACCTTTGGATTTAGCGGAGATTAGGTACAAGCACTCTACCTGGGGCCATCGGCTAGTGTTAGTGTCAATGGGCAACTATCCAACCCCTTTGACATAAGCAACGGCACACGCCAGGGATGCCCCTTTTCCCCCCTCCTATTTATCCAGGCCGTAGAACCCTACCAAACTGCAATTCGGAATAACAGTACATTTTGAGGATACCAATACCCTGGGGAAAAGGCAAAAGTCTCCGCTTTTGCTGACAACATCCTCTTTACCATTACTAAACCACTTTGTACACTCCCACATATGCAGACAGAGATTAGGAAATTTGGGGCCCTGTCCAAATTCTAAATTAACACAGATAAATGCGAAATCCTAGGGATTTCGGTTCTTCCGTACTGGCAAACACGTATCCAACAAGCTCACAAATTCAAATGGACAAGCTCTGGACTAACATACTTAGGGATACACCTAACCATGAAATTTAAAGGCCTATACAATTTAAACTACCCTCCCCTCATTGAAAACATCAGGCGGGATCTTAAGAAATGGAACTGTGATGGACCTCCTGGTATCCCGACCGGGTACCTCTGTCAATCGCTGCTTCTTAGTACTGGCGAGTACCATAAGCAGTGCACTGGAACACCATAACCACCATAAACCCCACGAACCGCCGCAGTTTGGTTGGGGTCTCTCCGTCCTCAACCCAACCTGGACCCAAGACCAGGATCCAGTTTCCAGTGGGTACGTCTCTCTTAGTCCTGAGAGTGTAGCAGGAAGAGCTCTTATAAGAGCTTAGTGATTATACTCAGGGGAGTATAATGATTATAACAATCTCCAGAGTGTAGTTCTCCAATCCCCCAAACATGAGTCAAGACTTCATGAAGGTGCAAGATGATCTGAGAGTTTAATGGTACAGGTTGGATCTTTATATAACTTTTCAGAATAGAGGAACACCCACTGGACCTGATGGGGCACAGGACACAAATTGTACAGACCAATAGAATCAATGAACAATGCCTGACACTCCCACATACAGCACACAATCCCTCCCCTCTGCCTGTGATACAATTAAGGTAGATAATGTATTAACATAATTATCCCCAAGCATAAAAACCACATATTTTACCAAGTCTCATATGTATCCAAAACTATAACATACCCCCACAAATGGGGTGAACAACATATCCAAAAATCACCCAGATCAGAGCAGGGGTTCAAAAGTTTCATGAAAGTCTCTTTTTTGACCAGCCGCAAGCATGGCTTCATGCCCAAAATAGTTCCAGAGAATTAGGCTGTGCGACCGGTCTATTTCCAATGATTAAAATGTACTTCAAATAGTCGAATGGGACCATTCATGCACAAAGCCAGTATTGAAGTGTGGTCGGTAGATTATTTCTACCGAACAGCGCTGTGTTCGTGCCATCGAGTGTCCGATTTCAGTTCCATAAACTCGACAGCAAAACACAGCTGACCGCGTTCGATTAAACAAGATGGCCGCCGCCACGTGTTCGACAATACGAACGGCGACCACCCAGCCATTCGTCAATTAAGCTGCAGTTAACAGCCGCTTCTGGGGGGTTAACAGGCTCTACACTCCACTTGCGGTGGTCTGGCTGTTCGACAGTTTGTTCAGTAAACGAACACCATAAGCCTAATCCATTCGGTAAGCCCCATATACTGCACCATAGAAGGGAAAAAGGCCAAAACAGGATTTTTAGCCCCAAAGTTCACCACGGTACAATAGTCACAGGGCAAGAGGCTGAAAGGAGGGCCCCTCCAACAGTCAGTGGTGAAGTTGCTTTCGTCACAGGGACTTACCCCATTTCTCCTTGATGGGTAGAGTCAATATCCTGAAGATGATGATTTTACCGAGGATGTTGTATATATTCCAAGCTCTTCCTATCCTCTTTCCAGGGGAATTTTTCAGAATTATGCGGAAACGTTTCACAAAATATATATGAGGCAATAAGCCGGCAAGACACGCTTACTCCACACTGACGTCCACTACAGGCAAAGGGGAACTGGGCTTGACACATTTATACAGGTACTATGTAGCGGTTATACTCACTCACATAAAAGTGTGGATAGACAAGGACAGGAAAAAATCATGGTACAGCCTGGAACAGAGCTTCATGAAAGTACCCCTCTATTCAATTCCCTGACAGACTTGCCAAATCAGGGAACTCTCCACAACAAACCACCCATTCATCCAACACATCCTTTAGATATGGAGGTGACACAAAAACAACTGGAGGCTGTCCCCAGGACTCTCTACCTTTCCCCCCCTAGCTGCTAACCCTGACTTCCAAAATGGATAGGGGAGCACTATATTATTCCAAATAACCGGTATCCCCAATTCAGACATAACGTCAGTCCTGATGGCTGACGACCCCCCTAAAGTTAGGTAGTTCCCCAGACTCAACCGACGGATGACTTACTTTACTGGAAACTATGGGCAGGACACAACTGAGTAACTTTCTGACTAAATCGGTCCTCCTGGATCCCAAGGGATAAGTCACCCTTCGTACTTCTCTGTGGCCCAGGGAGCGACTCTAAATGCCCTCTGTCTAACATATACTGTATTCTCCAGACAGCAATGAGGGATCACCAAGAATCTCCATTCCAACAAAAATGGATGAGAGGCCTATGCATCCGCATGTCCGATCAGGACTGATCCACATTCTCAAATCGTGAATTAAAGCTTCAGTTAGCATGTTCCACAAATATACTTTCCACAAAAGGGTAACCAGGTGGTATAGAACCTCGGTACAGTTTGGCCCACAATCAGTGATAAATGCTGGAGCTGTGACTGGGACAGGGGGATATGGAACACATTTGGTGGCTTTGCAAGGACATAGCTCCGTTTTGGCGTCAAATAATAACAGATATAGCGGAGATCATGCCTCTGCGGACCCGCTTGACCTCATCTCAGGTCTTACTAAGTTGGCCTGTTCTTTTAAAGAAACACATAAAGAGCAATTATTGAACCTATTGCTAGGAGAAGCTAACACCCTTATCCCAATGTACTGGCGTCAAACAAACATACCAACTAGAAAGCAATGGGTGCAATGGGTGGAGAGAACAAGGGAAATGGAGGAGATACGCTGGTCAGTTCTGGGGAAGAAAGATAAATATTTAAAAATATGGGAACCCTAGATTCATTATTGGAAATACAAAATACAATGGAACTACAAATACAAAGAAACCAAGTGTGTAAGCGCTATGGAATATGATCCAGACAAATGGGCAGCACTAGAGACAGTTATACACAAAAATGTATACAAAATAAATAGTTACCAAAAACAAGAGCGCTAAATGGTCTGTAAATAGAGAGAAAAACAAATAATAGTGCAGACTAGCCGAATAAGTGCCAACACATAACTAGGGTATGAGGGAGAGAACTCAAATCCTAAAGCCTAATCACCCCTGGCTCTGGGTATTCAAAGCTCCCCTGGAGAGGGAATGTTCCCACGTAAAGATGACTCCAATCAATGTATCCACAGAAAGCTTGATATAGCTGTGCAAGATAGGGAATATTGAGAAGCAGGACCTCCAATTGAATGTATAACAAAAGGTTAAAAATCCTTACTTGGTAAGTGGTGGGTTTTGCTTGCAAAGCTACCCACATAAAAGCATATACAAAAGCAAAAGGAACAAAAGCACTTCCTGATTCCGTCCGTCCCGATCACGTGATCAACCTACCGAGTAAGGGTATTATTCAATTGGAGGTCCTGCCTCTCTATATTCCCTATCTTGCACAGCTATATCAAGCTTTCTGTGGATACATTGATTGGAGTAATCTTTACGTGGGAACATTCCCTCTCCAGGGGAGCTTTGAATACCCAGAGCCAGGGGTGATTAGGCTCTGGTACACGTGAGTTCTCTCCCTCATACCCCAGTTATGTGTTGGCACTTATTCAGATACTCCACCATTTGGAAACACATCACAAAAGACACCTAGATAGAAGACACTAGGGTTGCTCACAATTACGGTGATACCCATTGGTCTCAATGCTAACCGTGACCTTTAAGACTCTCTTGGATGTAGGATGAGATACATGTTGAGATAATGAGGCACATGACTTAGATGGAGACACGGCAAATGTAATATAGACAGGAATAAGTTTGAAACTTGTACTATGTGCCTGAAAACTGAAAACTGCAACATGATGCTTACATTGAATGTAACTGGAATTGCATAAACCCTATGATGTTGTCCCTTTAATGATCCTTCTTTCTCTTCTGTATCCCAAATGCCTATTGACTGTCTAAAAGCAATAAAAAAAGTTTATTAATAAAAAATAAAATAAAATAAAAATATAAGTAATAAACCCCCTCCCAGGACCTCAGTCGAACATATTAACAGTGGGTATTTCTAAACTCACGACAAAAATGAAAAACTATTCAGCATGGGTGTTTTTTGGCGGTTGTAGATGAGTAACAGATTTTGGGGGTCAAAGTTAGAAAAAGTGTTTTTTTTTAAATTGTTTATTCATATTTTATAATTTTTTATAGTAAATTATATGATATGATGAAAATAATGTTATTTTTAGAAAGACCATTTATGGCGAGAAAAACTGTATATAATATGTGTGGGTATAGTAAATGAGTAAGAGGAAAATTACAGCTAAACACAAACACTGCAGAAATGTAAAAACAGCCCTGGTCCTTAACAGTAAGAAAATTGAAAAATGGTCTGGTCAGTCAGTAAGGGATTAAACCAGTATATAAATAACTAGGTAATCAGCTTTGTCTCCTGGTGTCTTCTACTTCACACCAAGTTGGAGAACAAATTTCAAACATGCAACCTGCTAAGAATAAAATTACAAAATTCTATAAAAATTGCTTAGTATATTTTCTTTGCTTGTATAATTAACTAATATGCATCAATAATTATTAAAGGTTTCCTTGCACACATATTTGTAATATGTAAATAATGAAGGTGACTCAATATTAATAAACTTAAACAGCACTCATGTTTGATGCCATTTGAATACCCAAACCGTGCATACAATTAAACATGGTATGAGTTATAGAACATCATATTAAGTGAATCATTTGTAGAAGCAGAGCACATCTGAGAATGATTGGCACTGGCTTTAATTTTCAGTTTTGACAAGCATTTGGCAAGGAAGTTGATATAAAGTCTATTACAATCAATATCAAGCAATTGCACCTTATTTTCTATCAGTCAGCATGCCAAATCCTTGACAGGATAACTAGGATGCTAATCAATACCTAAGTGTGAGTTTGATTGCATATCCTCATATTGACATGATTGAAATATTGAAGTAAACTATAGCTCACAACATTTCTAATGAAATTTTAGTCTTAAAAAGTGAAAGTAAATCTACAAACAGAAGGAACATTGTTGTGACATTGTCAACATGAAAGCAAGCTAAGCTTTAGAGCAGGATTTAAACTCCTAATGGAATAAGCTTTAATGTAACACATATATTGCACTGGGAAACTGAAAAAGCAATTACTAGTCTTTGCAATGTTGCTGCTGCTGTTGTTTATACCCTATTTATGTTTTTGTTTAAAAGAAACAATATGTTTAGCTTTAAATATATATTTTTTTTCCCACAGATTTTATTATGTCGGGCATTTGAGTACCACTCCCTACATTTTCCTTATTCCTATGTTAACACATATTTTGTTTTCTAAAGACCACACAGGTATGACAGAAACACATATATTTTTAAAAAGTATTAATAATATACATATGTATGCAAAAATACATATTACACTTATACTTATTACACACTATTTCTGTCTTAAAAAAATAAAAAGATTAGTACATGGCGACGTTGTTTAGAAATAAAATGAGTTCTGTTTTTAGAGTATTTATTTCATGAGCAGATGATAAACATTTCATATGATATGTTTGAACACTTTTTGAATTGTTTAATTAGTATCGAAGCGTTCGAGGTATTACTGTTCAAAACAAAATTGTATTGGTCATCTGTAACTTAAAATTAAATGCATACATGCGTAAATACATAAATCAAGTATACATACCTTAACAGAAATCAGAGCCCCAAGAGTTGACTCACTGCCATAAGCAAAAGCTTCAGTTACAGGTTTCCTGCCTTAGACCTGAACAGATTCACTGCCATAAGCTATTTTACTTTGTTATTGTTACCTCTCTCTTTTTGTCACAGTGGACAGAATACAATGAAATGGTAATGTGTGTGTGTGTGTCTCTGTCTGTCTATCTTATTTTTGTATTTACTTGTTTACTAAGTTTTGTTCTGTATGCTAAAGTTAGCTTTACCAGCCCTACTCCATATATTTGGCTTTTTAAAAAAAAAAAAAAAAAATTTATTCCTCTATATCAGGGGTGACCAAACTTTTTTCAAAGTGGGCAAGATTTGATGAAGTGAACATGCGTGAGAGCCGACCATTTTGCCTGACATTCTTTGAACCATTAAAATTAAATGCAAATTAACTATTTAGTGCAAAGTTTATTGCAAATGGCATACTTTTAATTTCATCTCTTTATGCTGTCCCTTCTCTCTTTATTCTCTCTCTTCTCTCTTTAATTCTGTCTCTCTTTAATTCTGTCTGTCTTTATTCTGCCTCTCTTTATTCTGTCCCTTCTCTCTTTATTCCGTCTCTTCTCTCTTTAATTCTGTCTCTCTTTATTTTGTCCTTCTCTCTTTATTCTGTCTCTTCTCTCTTTAATTCTGTCTCTCTTTATTCTGTCTCTCTTTATTCTGTCCCTTCTCTTTTTAATTCTGTCTCTCTTTATTCTGTTCCTTCATTGTGTCTCTCTCTATCCTGTCCCTCTTTAGTCTGTCTCTTTATGCTGTCTCTTTATTCTCTGCCTCTTGATTCTCTGCCTCTTTATTCTGTGCCTCCAGGGAGAAGGAACCAAATCCCACAACGTCAACGTCCAAGAGATCCCACAATGTCCAAGAGATTGTGAGAACACAGACTGAGGACGAGCAGTGACTGCACGTCTGTCTGCATTCTCGTGATCTCTTGGCCCCCAGTGAAACCCGTTCAGGACCATGGCATTCAAATATCCAGGGATTCTGAGCAGCACTGGGGGATTCACTTGGGGCCACAACAGATAGATTAGCCAAATTACTTGTGGGGCCGTATTAAACCAGAATGCAGGCCGCAATTGGCCCGTGGGCCGGACTTTGGTCATGACTGCTCTATATGCATAAGTATAATGAATTTGCTCTTTGATTTTTGCCCCCCTTCTTTTATTGATATCTACCAAAATGTGTGTTTTTGCTTGATTAACCCTCACCTCATCTGTGCATAGATGTATGACCCCATTCCATATCTTTATTGCAGGCTTCATCCACTTCACTCAACCTCCACATTTCTCATTCTCTTCTATACTCCCCCTCCTCTTGTCTCATGCCTTACACTCATTTCTCTCTACACTCTCCCCTACTCCTAAACAATTACTTACTAGACCCCATTAATACAAAATCAACTTTCACCTCTTGCCAGTGGCTCTCCCCCTGCTTCTAGCAGCTGGTGCTGTCTCTCTCTTAACCCAGGGCCCTTCACCTCCTCTGCTCACACTAGATCTATCAGAAATGTCAAGTGCCTCATCCCAGTACCATGTCATTTCTCCTCATCTACTACTGTTCACTATGCACTGTGGAATACCTGCTCTGTCTACATCAAACTGAAATCTACAGCAATACATGACCTATTGTCATGACCTAGCTGTCCCCCTCAAACAGAGCTACTCTTGCTTCTTTATGTTTTGGTGGCCATATAATTCTTCCACACTAAAAGACTTAAAAACTGTAGAAAGGCAGAGTAGGCATTCTTCTCTACCCCAAACATACCATTCAACCAACCTTCCCTGCCCAAGCCTTATCTTTTCCTTCCTTTGAAATTCATATTGTCCACCTATTTAAATCTACTTCTTTAAGAATTGCCATAATTTATCTTTCTTCCACAAAAAAACTACTTCAATAACCCCATAACTACATTCTCTCAAAATGTGTCCTCACACTTTTAACTCTCTACTATATCCTGTTACTGCTCTTCCTCCTACTAACCTGACAACTACAAACTTCGCTTCTCACTTCACTGAGAAAATGTTTGCGATCATGGAAGAGATCTCTAAACTCTCTCCTAATCCTACCAATACTTCCCCCAATCTCCCTCTCTCATATGTTCTGTGCCCACTTACACTCGCTAAGGTAGAATACATTTTTGCTCTGCTTCAGTACTCCAGTCTCACCACTTATTCCTTCGATTATATTCCCTGACATCTCAATCACACTTCTTCTCCTTCTCTTGCTCTGCCCCTCACTAAAATATTCAATCTCTCCCTGCCTAGTATTTTCCCTTCAAACTGCAAGCACTCATCCATCAATCCAATTCTAAAAAAGCCTAATCTTAACCCTAACTCCCTATCCAACCCTATCTCTCTACTACTGTTTGCCTCCAAGATCCTCAAAAGAGTTGTGTGTGCTAGATTGAAAGAATTCCTTGAATCCAACTCTCTGCTCGGTCTGCTTCAGTCTAAATTCTGCGCTCATCACTCTGTTAAATCAACCCTGACCAAAGTATTCAATGATTTAATTGCTGCTTAATCTAGTGGTCACTACTCTCTTCTAATTCCCATTTCTACTACTGGCACATTACCACTACACCAGAAGGCAGTAGTAGGTATGATGCTTGGATTGTTCCTTAAACAAATTAACTAGGCCAGAGGAGGCTGAGCAATTGACCTTGTCCTTTTGTAATCATCTGGAGGTCAAGAGAGGTGTGTCAATATAATCGAGATGGTGTTGTTAGTACTGTCAAAATCTATTTGTAAAGGCAATCTGCTGCATTATCGTAGCTATGTATACAAAGAGGTATGGTTACAGTTTCCTATTTTGCAGAGAAAATTTGAATGCAGAAAACAGGAATATTTTATAGAACATAAAATAAATATGTAGTGCATGACCTGGTATGTTTGAAGAACACAAATTGTTGGTGTCTACTTGGAAATGACATTTACCTATTGTTAAGTTTCTCTAACAATGGATTTAAGATTTCGAATTGCTTAAAAGAGACATCACAATTGTATCCAAGCAAAGAGTATTTCAGTTTTTAGTTCAATTCTTTAAATGTAATCCACAATATTTATACCCAAATAATGCTTTGGAGGAATGGTAAAAACAATCTAAATGAAAAACAAATATATTCAAATACTTGTATATCAAGAACAAAAGGTGAATCTATTTTAAAAGCACCACAGAACATTGCTTGAAATGTCAAATCTCTAGAAAGGCATTGCATAATTGCTCAGAAAAACTGAGTATTTAATAAAACGTTTGTTGCTTTGTGCTTACTGCTTACCAGAGCTTATCTTTCTGTTTAGTCTTTGTTATTCATTTCAAAGAAAGAATAAAGCAAGCTAAGTGCAGACTTCAGTTAAGAAAAAAAAAAAAACAACGACATTTCCCCAGACTAGAATTATGTTTAATACCAGTTATCTTAGATTATATTATTTTAATTAAAAATCACATTACTTCCTGGTATACATGCATTTGACAGTTTATTTTATTATCATCTATACATATAGCATCCAGAATAAAATATTTTTCAAAGGATAAAAAAAAACAAATATTTTTTTTAATAGCTGTCATAATGGGTTGATGCACTAAGAAATTACTTGTGTGTAGTTGACGATCAAAGTGCAAAATAGACCATAAAGCTCTATTTTGGTCTCATCATTCCAAATTACAGTGTGCCAGAAGCTGTTAGACATGTCAAGGTGTTGTTGGGCATATTGTTACAAGGCTTTTTTGTGGCATTGGTGCAGTAAAGGCTTCTTTCTGGAAACTGGACCAAGCAGCAATATAACAATATAAACAATAGTTACTTATAGTAAGAAGATACACAGCATAGTGTCCTTCAATCCTATACCAACAATTGTGTGTTAGAAAAAACACTCGTAGGGGGGGCAGAGCCTGACCGGGAACAAAGATGGCCGCATAACCCGCAAGCTCCCGCACATGGACTCTGACATTAGCCACTAATCCAGCCACAAGCAGTGAACAACCCTCCTGAAACTCCCCACAGTGAACCGGGACCTCCGCAGCTACCTGGTAACATGGGAGGTAACCGCAAAAAAAGAGACCTATCATCCTCAGTAGCTTCTCTATTCCGGCCCCCACGTGTTCCAGTGCCATCTTCCCCACAACGGACGGAAGAATCAGCCTCAGACTCAGACCAAAGTGAGGCAGCAGCCCCAGCATCCACACCACTTACCAAAAGGGATTTACAATTCCTACTAAGAGAAGCTGCAGCAGACATTAAAGAGCACATAGCAGCTGAACTGGAAAAACAGCTCCACAGCCTGAAAGTGAAAATAGCTGACCTGGGAGAAAGAACAGGCCAAGTGGAACAACGAGCTGTTGAGCTCCTAGAAACACTGAACACTCAGGAATCCGACCTCACTACACTGAGAAGCAGGGTGTAAATACTAGAAAACGGTATGGTGGACCTAAACAACTGCTCACGGAGCAATAATATAAGGATAAGAGGACTCCCTGAAACTGTCACCCCAGACATGTTACCTTCTACGCTGAGGGAACTGTTCCTCTCTATCCTCCCAGAGGCGACACCACAAGATTTGGCCATTGACCGGGCACACAGGGCCCTGAAACCGCCCAGCCAGAGCCAAACGGCGCCCAGAGACGTCATAGTGCACTTGCACTATTTCACATTCAAAGAAGCCATCATGACGGCTACACGGACAAACCCGCTGAAATTCGATGCAATGACTCTCCAGTTCTACCAGGACGTTTCACCGATTACCCTAGCCAAACGCGAGAGCTCAAACCACTCATGAATGCTCTGACTTAGGCAAAAATTGCACACCGATGGGGTAACCCATTCAAACTACTCGTCAGAAAGAATGACACCACCCATGTCCTTCAAGACATCTCTAAAATGGAGACTTTCGCGGCAACACTGGGCATCCACAGACCTGAAACTACAGCCGCGGCAACAAGTCAACCGACCAGCACCCGACCAAGACACGACTGGCCCTGAACCGACCACCCAAAAGACACCTACAAGCCACCCCACAAGCACAGGCCCGAGTCCAGTGAACGCACCGGAGACGGCATCAAATGGACACAAAAACACCCGCAGGGAACACCTGCCAAATTTTGGTGGGATGGATACCACCAACCAGCCATATGAACTTACCACCATATCCTTTTATTGCTATATATGTACCTAATTAGCACCAATGCAGATTAGGGAATAGTGAAGGGTACAAAGGAGGGGGGACCACCTCGATATTCTACCTTGCTAACTACTCTGTCGGGTTAAAGGCGAGTATGGGAAGGTAAATGTATATGTGACTTTGCAGAAATGTGTACACTACAACACCATCCCACACAGGCTGACAACAATGCCCAAGCTAACACTGCAAACACGGCCGAATCCCAGAGGTTCAACGGGATCCCCCATAGAATGCCACCGTGGCCTGCCCACAGCCCATAGCTCTCTCTGGCATAGCCCTGACTGTGCCACCCCACCCCAGTGCACCGACCAAGAATTACACACGCCCAGAGCGGGACGCTCTTTAGTGCCACCCTGCATAATGTCCCACACCACCTGGGACGAGAGTCATACGTACCATCCAAATGAAGATGAACCTGCACATCCTGCACAAGTTCGCCTGGCATCAGTCCTAAGACCAGGCAGTTATTGTTATTATTTGTTGTTTTAATTTGGTCTCATAGGGGGGCTCCGATAGTTCCTCCCATTGGGGTCACTTGGGTAAACACACAGCAGGGGGGATGGATTCCCCACTCCCAAGGCCATTACATCACACCCACCCACACCACTATGCTGACTAGCCTGACGTGTATTTCCATAAACTGCAAAGGGCTAAATAACCACATGAAACGCCATCAATTTATGCGATGGGCAAACCACACAAAAGCAGACATAATCCTCCTGCAGGAGACCCACTATTCGGACACACAACCCTTTCCTCTCCCGAGCCGACACATTAAAGACTGCCACCTAGCCAACTCAGACTCAGGCAAACATAATGGAGTGGTGATTCTCTTAAGGAAATCGTGCCCCCTCCAGATCACCTTTACGCACAAGACCCCAATGGTTGGTTCCTCACAGTAGCATCACAGTTCCTCACAGTAGGTCCATCCAAATACGCGATCACCTGCATTTACGCCCCTACCACCCCGGACCCGGAGTACTGAACCACACTACAGGCCCACCTCAGCCTACACCCGTCCTGCCATAAAATCATAGGTGGTCGATTTTTTTTTTTTAAATTCTTTATTTTTCTTGTGCAATTTATTATATAACAGAGAGAGAGACCTGTAGTGCCACAACAGCGTTTAAAGGCGTTTCAATGGCATACATAGTTATGGCATAAATTAACCGCACATTGTTTTTTCCCAAGAGATAAAACAGGTTAGTGACATATTAAGGTTCACAAACATACTAACTAAAACATGGTAAGCTCAAGCTAGTTGATTGGCTAGGCAGGATTAATTTCAAGCATTAGGCAGCCAATCTTGCTGTTAACTGAAATGCATTCTCACAAAAACCTGTATTACACCGTTGGAGACAGAGAATAACAGACTTAGCATTATAGTCAGGTTATAAAACAAAAGCATGTCATACTTGGCTGTTTATCTGGCTAAATATAGTTAAGTTATTTAGATGCATTTGCTGGTACCGAGATTAGGCTGGCTAAAGTCTCAGATGTTATCTTGCTAAGATGTGCATTAAAACAATGTGAACAGAAGGATCCTTTACATAGATTAACATGCCTTTCTAGTTGGTTGAAGTACTGGTTGCTTTAAATCAAGTAGAGAAATAACTACCCTCCTGAACATTACTAAGTCTAAGGAGAAGGTTGAGCAAATAGGCACATAAGCTTATCTGATTGTCGTCTGTATGGTCCCTTCTCCTGTGGGTGGTCTGAGTTAGAACCATCCCCCATAGGTGGCAATTTTAACGCCACACTTACCCCAACGTTAGATAGGTGGAGACAGCCACTACAGACAAACACACACGCCCAACCCTCCAGATCAGACAAACATATGGCGGACTTTGTCTCCAGGACCAAGTTGATAGACATATGGCGTATACAGCACCCAACAACGCAAGACTATACATTCTACTCCCACCCACACCGCACCTACTCCCGCATAGACTACTTCCTCATTTCCCCATCACTCCTCCCACTCACGATGACAACTTCACTCGGCAACATTACGTGGTCTGACCATGCCAAAATCTCCATGACCTTCCAACCATCACAAATCACCAGACCCTGATCCTGGAGACTCAACACGATTTTACTCCATGACTCACAAGTAATACAACAACTCAAGACTGAACTCACAAACTGAACTCACAAACTACTTCACCACTAATGAGAACACAGTCCAATCTCAAACAGGCCTATGGGCAGCCCACAAAACAGTAATCCAGGGCTTCCTCATCAGTAAAGCCACAGCACTCAAAAAAAAAAGTATCGCCCACATAGAACATTCAGAGACATCCTGTCGCCTCACTTAGGATGCCTACACAACTCACTACTGCGGGAAGAACCACTCCCCACAGACATGCTACAGGCCAACATATGCCTCTTACCCAAACCCAACAAACACCTCACGGAACCAGGCCACTATAGACCAATATCTTTACTAAACGTTGATGTGAAGATATTCACCAAGATACTTGCCAATCGACTCCTACCATTCCTCACCATGCTGGTCCACCCAGACCAAGTGGGCTTTATTCCTTCTCGCCAGGCCAGCGACAACACTAAGAGGATGCTGGACCTGATATAGGTGGCCAACCGATGCTCTATCCTGACCCTTGATGCCAAAAAGGCTTTTGATACATTGCTCTGGCCATTCCTCTTTGCTACTACAGATTCCCCAAACCCTTTCTATCTGTGTTGCAAACAATCTATCTGTGTTGCTAATCTCCTCATACCTAACACGAACCCACCTACCTACCCCATACACAAAGGAACGAGGCAGGGATGCCCACTATCCCCCATTCTCTTTGCCCTCTCTCTTGAACCTCTGATGCATCTTATCCACACCACACAATGGATCACCGGCATCACGGTACGTATATAAAAATACAAAGCAGCAGCGTATCCCGACAACCTTTTTACTGATGCTCACAGACCGGCTACACTCCCTCCCACCACTCCTAAAGCTTCTAGCTGAATACTCCGAAGTCTTGGGGTTTCGGCTGAACCTAGACAAAACTGAAGCGCTGCTGCTCAACATAGAGGCAGGACATAAACACATATTGCACAATATCTACACCTTCAAGTACAAAACCTCCCACATCTCGTACTTTGGAATTGTACTACCAGTGGTACTACACCGCACATATACCCTCAACTTCACTCAGATGCTACAAAAAGCAGCAGAAGACCTTCACAGCTGGAGGGACTTGTCTTTGTCATGGCTGGGATGCCTAGCCTTGGTAAAGATAAATCTACTGCTTTGCTTTCTCTACCTGTCCCCATCCCCATCCCCTCCTCTGACCTCAAATACTTACAAACACAAATAGACAAATTAATATGGTCAAACAAATGACCCAGATTGAAATTAATAACAATGTACATACCTAAGAAACAAGTTACCTGTGCTCTCTCCTTAATCCCTATGTATTTTTAAACAAATGGAGGTTTGTTTAAAAATACATAGTGTAAGGAAACGTAGGATATCCAATCCGCATTCGGTAGTTTCCTCCCGAACGGCCCGAGCATCAGTGATTATAGCTCTCCGTTCGGTAGATGAAATAAACGAAATCCATACAAATACAATAGCTTTACAAGATGATTCCCTTAATAAAGCATACGAATACCCAAACATCAGCCGAAGTCTAGAAGAAGGGTGCAACAGAACTGGCTTTTAATGATCACACACTGGCTTTTATGCAAGTCCCCGTGCAACGGGACATCCCACAGGGAGGGACAAAGTACATCCAATCGGTTACAAGGAAAACATAAAACAATCCCAGCACAAACATACAATTCCCTCCCCTAGTCCTGGATATTATCAAGTCTGATAAAGTAATAACCTGATTATCTCCAGGCAGAAAAAATACAGTTTTCCCTATATTTAGAACACCCCTTTTGGCATATGGTATCCCCACAAATAATATGTCCCCTAGTAGCCCCGATCTGGGTGACCAACATATTAAAATTTCACCCAGATCGGTTCAGCATTACTATCTTGCGACTCAACTCACCCATATACAAAACCTGTACTCCCAGCCTGGAGTCAAACACTGGGTTGAATTGGAACACAACCTCTTTGGCTATGACTTTCCCTCCCTATTCATTTGGGAAAATCTCATCCCACACCCCCACCCACACCTCCGAAACTATCCAACTCCATAGCCAGATGTGACAAACTCACAAATAAATTTCCTATTATCAATGACCCAACGCCACTGACACCCATATTGCGCAACAAAGCCTTTGCCCCAGGCATAAACCCTAGAGACGTCACCCACTACAAATATAATGACCTTTACAGGTTCTACCACTTCTTTGCCAATGGGAAATTACTCCAATACAATGATCTGTCACAACAACACTCAACCTACAACACACACAACTTCTTCAGATACATACAACTTAAAAGCTTTCTAGAAAGGACAATAAGGATGTGGAATTATCTGCCTGAAGAAGTGGTTTTATCAGAGTCCCTTCAGATGTTCAAACAGCAATATTCAAGGATATAATATTTCAATGTAGGGTAATAGCTGCTTGATTAAAGGATAAATCTGACTGCCCTTCTGGGGTCAAGAATGAATTTTTTTCCTAGTTTGTTGCAAAATTGCAAAAAACAGTTTTTTTTTTTTGCCTTCTTTTGGATCAACAGCAAAAACAAATGTGAGGAAGGCTGAACTGGATGGACGAAAGTCTCTTTTCAGCTATGTAACTATGTAACTAGAACTCCCAGAAAACACAACAGCAGCCACCACCAAACTCCTGACCTTTGAACGAGCATGCATGCACAACCCGACCCACGAAGGCCAGATCACAGACAACTACCAACTCCTCATCACTAACCTGCCCCCAGGAGCACTGGCCTACATGTTGGCTTGGGAGAGGGACCTGGGCCCACCAGACGACTCGACAGACTGGCAAGACATTTGGGAGGCAACCTCATCCATTTCAACATGCGTAAATCATAAGGAACAGGCGTATAAAACCCTGCTTAGATGGTACCTAACACCCAAACGTCTATACCACATGGGCAGGTCCAAATCAGATCTGTGCTGAAAACAATGCAGACACAAGGGCACATAAATACATACATCTCTGGTGGCAATGCCCCAAACTGATTCCACTATGGATGGAGGTCGCAAATTTGATCTCCAACCTACTCCAAGTAACTATCCCCCTAGACCTATCAAAGCCATGGGATCCCCTATCCAGAGCACAACATAAACTCACAAATAGAACAGCCCTAGCAATGAGAAGGGTAATAGCAGAATTCTGGGACACCTCAAACATACCCACACTCTCTACAGTCATTCGCAAAACCAGAGAGGCAGTGGAGATGGATAGGATATCAGCCAGGGTCCACGAAACATCACAACAATTTAACAAGATATGGGAACCATGGTTAAACGAACCTGCTCTTAGCAACTGACCCCTCTAGCCAAAAGGCCCTTACAGCGTCCAAACACAAGCTCAGGCTCCAGACCCACACACCATGGAGGAGACACATATACTCAGATAAAGACATTGCGGTCCCAGGTCCAGGTCACGGACTTGTGCCCACAAAGGAGCCTGGATGGGCGACCCACTTACAAACCCAAAATGCAAGTCCATTCCCCCAACCTGCCTCAGAGAAAATGGCATCACACCCTTATACACAACTGAGACCCCGAATAGTAGTCCCCAGAACCCCCAACTGAACCACTAATTAACCCTGAGACCAATGGTTATAATTGTTTGTCTATATTCTTAGATTTATGTTCAAATATATGTTTTTATGTTTCGAAGTATTTACACACTATGGTTTTCACACGCACTGCTTACAAGAAAAATATGGAACACCGACAACACCTAAACGGAGACACAGGAAAACATCCTGGCTACAAGACCGCAACAACAAATATTAGAAAGGTACATTTCTCAGTATGTACCATTGGGAAATAAATATAAAAGAAACAAATTAAAACCAATGTGGCTTACTAGAAAAGTAAAACAAGAGATTAAAAATATGAAAAGGGCATTTAAAGCATTTAAATCGGACAAATCAGATGCATCTTATAAAAGATATAAGGAAGCAAACATTGCGTGCAAAAAGGCAATTAGACTTGCTAAACTTCAAAATGAAAAAATGATAGCTAAAGAGAGCAAAACCAACCACAAAGCATTTTTTTAAGTACATAAATTCTAAAAAACCCAAAAATTAAAGTGTAGGTACACTAAAAACTGAAACGGGGGTGTTAGTCAATGAAGACCAGGAAAAGGCAGGAATTTTAAATAACTATTTCTCCTCTGTATATATTAAGGAAGAACCCATAGCAATAGATGTGCAAATGATTGCTACTAAAAACTTGCAGAATAATTGTAATTGGTTAACTCAAGACAAGGTGCTGCAGCAACTAAAGGAAGTTAATATAAACAAAGCTCCAGGGCCTGACGGTATCCATCCACGTGTACTTAAGCAACTAAGTGTAGAAATAAGTGTTCCGGAGGATTGGAGGAAGGCAGATGTGGTTCCTATATTCAAAAAGGGTTCAAAATCCTTGCCTGGAAATGATAGACCTGTGAGCTTAACTTCTGTGGCTGGTAAAATATTTGAAAGGTTATTAAGGGATTATATTCAAGAATTCCTTGAGAAGAACATGGTTATCAGCAAAAATCAGCACGGTTTTATGAAGCACAGGTCATGTCAAACTAACTTGATTGCATTCTACGAAGAAGTAAGTAGAAGTATAGATCAGGGTGTTGCAGTGGATGTGATCTATTTGGATTTTGCCAAGGCATTTGATACAGTTCCACACAATAGATTAGTGTTCAAACTCAAGGAAATCGGTCTAGATGAAAATCCTTGTTCTTGGGTAGAACATTGGCTTAAAAACAGAGTACAAAGAGTTGTCGTTAATGGTAAATTTTCAAGCTGGACAGAGGTGGCAAGTGGTGTCCCTCAGGGGTCTGTTCTGGGACCCCTTCTATTTAACATGTTTATAAATGATCTTGAAGACAGCATTGAAAGTCATGTTTCAGTGTTTGCAGATGACACAAAACTTTGTAAAATAATACAATGTGAGTAAGATATTGCTTTGCTGCAGAGGGATTTAGATAGACTGGAGGACTGGGCACTCAAATGGCAGATGAAATTTAATATTGAAAAATGCAAAGTTATGCACTTCGGCGTAAAGAATACACAAGCAACGTCTACCCTTAATGGAAGCGAATTAGGGATAACAACACACGAAAAGGACTTGGGAATTGTTATAGACAACAAACTATGCAACAATGTGCAATGTCAATCAGCAGTGGCCAAGGCCAGTAGGGTATTGTCAAGCATGAAAAAGGGCATTCATTCTCGGGACGAGAATATAATTTTGCCTCTTTATTAATCACTGGTAAGACCACACATTGAATATGCTGTGCAATTTTGGGCACCTGTTCTAAAGAAGGATATTATGGCACTAGAAAAAGTGCAGAGGCGGGCTACAAAATTAATAAAAGGAATGGAACATATCAACTATGAAGAAAGGTTAACAAATTTAAACCTATTTAGTTTAGAAAAACGTCGCCTGAGAGGGGATATGATAACATTATACAAATATATTCTAGGCCAATACAAACCATTGTGTGGAAATCTATTCACAAACCGGACTTTACACAGGACACGAGGTCATGCGTTTAGACTAGAAGAAAGAAGATTTCGCCTGAGGCAAAGGAAAGGTTTTTTTACTGTAAGAACAATCAGGATGTGGAATTCTCTGCCTGAAGAAGTGGTTTTATCAGAGTCCATACAGATGTTCAAACAGCTACTAGATGCATACTTGAAAAAACAGAATATTCAAGGATATAATCTTTTCCTAGCTTGTTGCAAAATTGGAAGTGCTTCAAACTGGGTTTTTTTGCCTTCTTTTGGATCAACAGCAAAAAACATATATGATGAAGGCTGAACTTGATGGACGCAAGTCTCTTTTCAGCTATGTAACTATGTAACTATGTAACTATGTAACTACACACGCCTAAGAACAAACTAGGTAAGCAAAGCAATCAGACACACTTACCAATCGTATGACCGTAAAAATATAACAACTTAAATGTAACATGTAAAAAACAAAATGGTCCGACTGAGATGTTATCAATGCCCTGTATGTCATCAATTTCCTGTCTGTGCAACTATATTTTGAATGAAAAAACTCAAGAAAAACAGAATTAAAAAAAGAAAACACACCCGTAGTTACCATTTTTCAATTTTTTTTTCAATTTTGGGTGGTGGGTGCCGAAATATCAGGTAAATATCAGTTTGGCTTGGCAGAATTTTAGTACCGAAAACCTCATTCAGGAACAGTATCGGATAAACTAAAAGACTGCGAAAATAGGCCAAGGAGTGTACTGAAAAATATATATATATTATCCATGATCCTGCACTCACATTTGTGATGTATGTGCCACGGCGCCCCTTCAGCCAAGTTTACATAAATATCTACGGAGAAAGGCACACGCTGGAATTCTTAATCAGGAAAACGTGTCTTTTTAATCACAGTCAGAAATTGTGCTTCAAACTGGGGTTTTTTTTTTTTTTTCTCTTTTGGATCAACAGCAAAAAACAGGTGTGAGGAAGGCTGAACTTGATGGACGCAAGTCTCTTTTCAGCTATCTAACTATGTAACTATGTAACTGTCAGGGCTCCGCGGGCAGCGGTGAGGGGAGGCTGCAATCCTCTCGCAGCACTCACCCTCGGTCCGTCGCCGCCCGCGGTCCCCTCTCCCCTTACCGTTAAGCGAGCGGCGTCCTCTCCTCCTGACACGCCGCTCGCGTCCTCCTCTCCTCCTCCCAGCGGCAGCATGTCTAACGCTGCACGCTGGGAGCCGGCACTATTATCTAAGCGCCGGGGTCACTCACGTGACCCGGCGTTAAAGCTACAGTGCAACAAACACAGTGGGGGGTATAGATATCCCCCACGTGTGTTTGTTAATACTGATTGGTGGTTAGCCAATCAGGATTCAGGCTAGGATTTAAATACTTACCTTTCCTGTCTATCTGTGCCCTGTTGTGGTCTTTGCTTTATAGTATCGATTGTGAACGTGTGCTTTCTGGTTACGTACCCTCTGGCTTGTTATACTGACTTTGTGACTTTCTCCTACCCTTTGACCTCGGCTTGTTTCTCGTTATTCTGTTTTCTGGTTCCCCTTACTCGGCTTGTCTCCTGACTATTCTTTGTGTGCTTAGCCCGGCCACTCTAAGGACCGGTACAGCACACTTTCTGTGTGTGTGTCTGTGTGTGTGTTAGCGTGTTGGGTTCCCCGGGATCGTGACATTACAACAGGGCCATAATGGAACCTGCTGACATACCACAGCTCCTAGTTAATCAGGAGGCTAGAATGGATGGCTTGGACCACCGTATGGATCAGTTTGCTCAAGCTTTGCAGACCATACTGGCTCGTACTGCACACCTGCAGCCTGCCGTCCAGGAGGCGGTTGCTGCTGTGTCCGAACCCATTGCCACTCCAGTACCCGTTCCTGCCCATGTAGTCCATATGACACCGCCACAGCGCTATAGTGGTGACCCAGCATTGTGTCGTGGTTTCCTCAATCAAATTGACATCCATCTGGTGATGAATCCACGTTCCTATCCCACCGACAGATCCAAAATTGCCTTTTTGATAAACCACCTGTCTGGGAGAGCTTTAGCATGGGCAAACCCCATGTGGGAAAATATGTCTCCTATGTCCTTTGCGGATTTTTTGTCCGCATTCAAACGCACGTTTGATCAACCCGGTAGGGTTGCCTCTGCTGGCAAAGCTCTGCTTAGGGTTCGACAGGGTAACAGATCTGTAGCGGATTATACTATCGAATTCCGCACTCTAGCAGCTGAAGTGGTTTGGAATAACGACGCCCTCGTAACAGCCTTTCAGGAGGGTTTGGCCGCTTACATACTGGATGAAATAGCATCCAGGGAACTGCCTGTCCTTCTAGATGATATTATAGACTATGTAATCCTTATTGATAACCGCATTAGAGAGAGACGTAGTCAAAGACGGCTGGATACACGGGTGTTACCTGCTCTACCCAGTACTGCATTACTAGCGTTACCCGCTCCTAGGCAACCATCCCCCGAACCCATGCAATTGGGTGCTACGGGGTTAACTGAGGCTGAAAGAACGTATCGTAGAAGGGAGGGGTTATGTCTCTATTGTGGAAAGAGGGGTCACCACTGTAATACATGCCCTAAATTACAGGGAAACTCCAGCACCTAAGGCCTAGAGAGGGGTCGGCCTCGGGTGTTATGACTTTGTCCCCTCATGTGTCCATCTCCAGACCATTTATTACGGTCTCTCTTTTGGTCAATAAAACCACCATAACAACTAACGCCTTGATCGATTCAGGTGCGGCTGACAACCTTATGGATGAGACCTTTGCCAGAACCGCAGCCTTGACTTTGATCCAAAAGGCCACACCCTTGGCCGTTGAGGCCATAGATGGTAGACCTCTTGAGAAACCTCTGGTGACCCATGAGACCCAAGATATAGAGATGTGTGTGGGTGCTTTACACAAGGAAAGGTTAACCTTCCAAATAATTGACTCCCCTACTGCTTCCATAGTTCTGGGTTTTCCCTGGTTAGTGAAACACAACCCAGTACTTGATTGGGGTTGTTTAGACATACTCTCCTGGGGGGAATCTTGTCAACGAGACTGTATGGCCCAAGTACGTCCCATTTGTTTACTTAACGTGCCCACGGCTAAACCGCTTTCTGTTTCTGTCCCTTCTGTGTATGCAGACCTTGCTTTGGTTTTCGAAAAAAGGGAGGCAGATAAGCTACCCCCACACCGTGAGTATGACTGTGCCATAAACCTATTACCGGGTACTATGCCTCCTAGGGGTAAGGTCTACCCTCTTTCTGAGAAAGAAAACCAGGTCATGGAGGAGTACATACGAGAGGCCTTAAGTAAAGGTTTTATTAGAAGGTCCTCCTCTCCTGCTGGTGCTGGTTTCTTTTTTGTGGCAAAAAAGGAGGGCGATTTGAGACCGTGTATAGACTACAGAGCCCTAAACAATATAACGATTAAAAATGCCTATCCGATTCCCCTCATTACCGAATTGTTTGATCGTGTCAAAGGTTCTAGATATTTTACTAAACTAGACCTCAGGGGGGCTTATAACCTTGTTCGTATTAAGGAGAATGATGAATGGAAAACGGCGTTCAATACGCGTAGTGGGCATTACGAGTATCTGGTCATGCCTTTTGGATTGTGTAATGCTCCTGCCGTTTTTCAGGACCTCATAAACGATGTCCTTAGAGATCTTCTGCATGTCTGTGCTGTAGTCTACCTAGATGACATACTTGTATATTCTCCAGATTTGAAGACACATCATACTCATGTTAGGATGGTGCTTAAAAGGTTGTTGCAGAATGGTCTTTATTGTAAATTAGAGAAATGCTTATTCGACCAAACCTCTGTACAATTCCTGGGTTATGTTATTTCTGAACAAGGATTCAGCATGGATCCTTCAAAATTGGAAGCTATACTGTCCTGGCCCCTTCCCCAAGGACTTAAGGCAATACAGCGATTTATAGGGTTTGCCAATTATTATAGAAAATTTGTTAAAAACTTCTCATCCATTATTTCCCCTATCACTAAACTGACAAAAAAGGGTTTACACCCCAGGGTTTGGAATCCTAATGCTATTGTGGCCTTCGAGACTCTAAAAAAGGCATTTGCCACTGCCCCTGTGTTACACCATCCTGATCCTTCCCTTCCCTTTGTACTGGAAGTAGACGCCTCTGAATCAGGTATAGGAGCAGTGTTGTCACAAAGACAATCGTATGACGAACCCCTCCTTCCCTGTGGTTACTTTTCAAAACGCTTGTCAGAGTCTGAAAAGAATTACGACGTTGGGAACAGGGAATTATTAGCTATAGTGATGGCATTTAAAGAATGGAGGTACTTGTTAGAGGGAGCTAGACACAAGATTTTGGTTATAACCGATCATAAAAATCTATCCTATATCGCAGATGCTAAGAGGTTATCCTCTCGTCAGGCTAGATGGTCTTTATTTCTCTCACGTTTTCAGTACATAATCACATACAGGCCTGGTTATCGAAATGTCAAGGCTGATGCCATCTCCCGCCAGTACGAACCTGTAGATTCTATTACCTCCACTCCTGAGCCCATTGTACCCACAACTAATATAATAGCTACTACCCGTTTGGTTATCTCGTCTCTTTTTCTTGATGGTATCAAGTCATACCAACCCCAAGCACCCTCTGAGACCCCTACTGATAAGCTGTACGTGAAAGTAAAAGACAGAAAGAAGTTGTTGACTTTATTTCACACAGCCAAAACGGCTGGTCATCCAGGGGTTACCAAGACTTACAAGGGTCTTCTCCAACAGTTTTGGTGGCCCTCACTCAAAAAAGACGTGGTAGATTACGTGCAGGCTTGCCGTGTCTGTACACAGTGTAAGTCCCCTAATGTTAAACCCCTGGGACTCCTTATGCCCCTATCTGTACCCAAGAAACCGTGGACACACTTATCCATGGACTTTATTGTGGATCTTCCTTCATCTGATGGGCAGACAGTAATTTTGACTGTAACGGATAGGTTCTCCAAAATGGCGCACTTCATTCCGCTTAAGAAGCTACCTTCTGCGGTTCAGTTGGCTCAGGTGTTTGCCAAAGAAGTGTTCCGCTTGCATGGTATACCACAAGATATCGTATCTGACAGGGGCCCTCAGTTTGTCTCTCGGTTTTGGAGAGGCTTTTGTGCTGAGATGGGGGTCTCCTTATCGTTTACTTCCTCCTATCATCCGCAATCTAATGGAGCTGCCGAACGAGCAAATCAGTCTGTGGAGTTGTATTTACGCTGTTTCACGAATGCACACCAGGACAACTGGTCCCGTCTCCTTCCCTGGGCTGAGTTTGCCAGGAACACTGTGTCTCATTCTTCTACTGGCGCAAGTCCTTTTATGGTGGCTTATGGGTTCCAACCCGCTGTCCTTCCCGGTGTATTCTCCGACAAGGGAATGCCCGCTTTGGACGAGCACCTCGCCTCCTTACGGAAGATGTGGGATCAGGTCCATGCTGCTCTTTGTCGTGCTGCTGCTACTCAAAAGAGGTTTGCTGATCGTCGTAGGTGTGCGGCTCCTTCTTATGCTCCGGGTGATAGGGTTTGGTTGTCCTCTAGGAATCTCCGCCTTAGGGTTCCCTCGATGAAGTTCGCGCCCAAGTTCCTTGGTCCCTATAAGGTGTTGCGTAGGGTGAATCCTGTATCCTACTCCCTGGCCTTGCCCCCTTCCATGCGCATACCTAACACCTTTCACACCTCCCTTTTGAAGCCCTTGCTCTGTAATCGGTTCTCTGGCTCTCTCAGGCGTTCCGATGCCCTCCGCGCGGTCTCTAGTGACGTATATGAGGTGGCTGCTCTCCTTGATTCTCGTTTCTCTCGAGGTCGGTTGCAGTATCTGGTAGATTGGAAGGGTTATGGCCCGGAGGAGCGGTCGTGGGTTTCTGTCTCTGACTTGGACGCCCCCTCCTTGATCCGCTCCTTTCATGCGCGGTTTCCTTTGAAGCCTTCGGCTTCCCGCCCCCTGGGCGGTCTTCGAGGGGGGGGGTTATGTCAGGGCTCCGCGGGCAGCGGTGAGGGGAGGCTGCAATCCTCTCGCAGCACTCACCCTCGGTCCGTCGCCGCCCGCGGTCCCCTCTCCCCTTACCGTTAAGCGAGCGGCGTCCTCTCCTCCTGACACGCCGCTCGCGTCCTCCTCTCCTCCTCCCAGCGGCAGCATGTCTAACGCTGCACGCTGGGAGCCGGCACTATTATCTAAGCGCCGGGGTCACTCACGTGACCCGGCGTTAAAGCTACAGTGCAACAAACACAGTGGGGGGTATAGATATCCCCCACGTGTGTTTGTTAATACTGATTGGTGGTTAGCCAATCAGGATTCAGGCTAGGATTTAAATACTTACCTTTCCTGTCTATCTGTGCCCTGTTGTGGTCTTTGCTTTATAGTATCGATTGTGAACGTGTGCTTTCTGGTTACGTACCCTCTGGCTTGTTATACTGACTTTGTGACTTTCTCCTACCCTTTGACCTCGGCTTGTTTCTCGTTATTCTGTTTTCTGGTTCCCCTTACTCGGCTTGTCTCCTGACTATTCTTTGTGTGCTTAGCCCGGCCACTCTAAGGACCGGTACAGCACACTTTCTGTGTGTGTGTCTGTGTGTGTGTTAGCGTGTTGGGTTCCCCGGGATCGTGACAGTAACATCAACAAAAAAGGGATCATTTTCCTTCCTATGCAGACCTTGAGGATGTCCAGTGTCAGTTGGAAGGACAAGCCATTAAGCTTCTCTAAGCTATTGTCTAAGTTAAAAGATGTGGGCCCCATGCTTACTATGCCTAGAGGGAAATCAGCTACACTTCACTGACAAGGCTCGAAGAAGGCCTATTGTATGGGGTTGCTGTATTCGTGCAGAGATAACATGCTGGTATGTCAGATCTGGACTGCACTCGTGGATGGGATCAGTTTGATATGCTAATGGCACATTCTGTAATGACAAAAGTGAGCAAAACTTATTTTGAGACTGAGTGGGGATTTATCAAAGGGCAAACTATGGAGTTTCTCTAAGCTAAGTTATTATATCTCTGTTTTATTACCAGGAGATGCCTAAATATTCTGTGCCCTCTTGAACATGTTAGGGGCCAGGATGCCAGGCGCCTCTTAGCCTCTGTGGGCATTTCAGGGCTCATAAAATTGAGTATCTCCAAACTTGTTATGGGTCAGTAAGTAAAATAGACTAGCCATCTCCTGCCACCAAACAATTGTATTATCCACCATCTCATTATCCATCAGGTGAAATCAAAAATATATCATAAGACAAAGTAAGGCTTACTGTGTCTAAAGGTAAGCTTCAAGTTGACGTGCCAAAGGGGGAGCTACCATTGTCAACTTCCATCACTTCCCACAGTCATCATTAGCATTAGATGTGGGAATAATGCATTGTCTTGCTCATCTCAAAACAATATTTCTTAGGATCCTCTATGGATCGAAGTACTCTTACATTGAAGCACCAGGAACTTAAGATTGAAGATGGCAGTGCCTGGGGAGACACTATCAGGAAAGTGTAACTTACCATTCTGCACCATAATGCTTCCTCAACCCAAGCAATGATGTAATCACCAGGGGTGTTTATGAAATAGGCAACGATCGTGGCATCACTATCTGGACAATCTGCTTTAATTTAAGTATTCTGGTCTATGCTGATGATGTAATCTCAGATGGGCCTTGTTATTCTTCTTCAGCTTCCAGTGATCATGTTTTTCTGGTTATTGTTTTTTTATCCAACTTTATCTTTCAGTGTTCATTATTAATTTTGCTAGTTGTTCCTGCTTTATAAAGGCTTATTCAAGCACAAGGCTTGCTCATTGACAAGAGTATCAACCAATAGCTCTCAACCAATGAGCTAAATCCCAACACCACAAGGCCTAGCATAGTCAGAGAGCTACAAGTTAGAAAGGAGGCTATGAAGGCAGAGAGATGTGCCATGCTTACCACATATAAGGATGTTAGGGCACCATAACCACTAGATGTGGAAAATCAGCTTCAGAAGAATTGTGATTCAGGGATTCTGCCAAAAAAACTAATGCCAAAACCACCACATGAACTAATCCCAAACCAACCAAATCACTTCAGGATACTGGGATAACTACTTTGATATTAGAGGTTAATAATGAAAAACTAATTATGGCCCCTACATTAGTATAAACAAGGTTTTATAACTGTGCCATTGTCCCACTTGCAGTGAGCCAGGCATGTCTGCTAAAGAGTGAGCAGCCAGAACCTGCTCGCTTTAACAAAAAACTAGCAACATTGTGTCTCCCCATTCTCCAACCCATGACCAGTGGGTTGGGGCTGTAAATAAAATGAATTGGGGAACCTTGTGTCACCTCCAGCCCCCTCCCATAAAGCATATCTCAAAAGGAGAAATTAGTAATTATGGGAGTGTTCATTTTCTATTATGTGTTGCTTGGTCATAAATTATTTAAATTGTAAATAGGAAAATATGGTACCTCTTGGTAGTTTAAATTGGTTTTGTAACTCTGTATATGATTTCAGGATCACTTTGTCATATAGCTGATATAAATGTGTTAATCCACATTTTACCTAAGGCCTATGGTTGACAGTAGGCAATCCCAGAGATACTTTATGTATAGGAGTGGCTACGGAAATAGGAAATTATTCACATAGAATTGGGCTTCATAGATCCCATATATAAACCATATGTTTATGGATGGGGCATCTGTGGCAGAGGGTATCATATGACTGTGGAGTCAAAATATGTCATGTATATAATTTAGGCCCTGTGGTATCGTCCAGTAAGACTCAATATCACTCCACTCTGGAATTCCCAAAAGTGGATGTGCTGCAAATATCTGACTCATATAAGCGGCTCTGCAGTCTGCTTTAAGTATGATTAGGGAGACCTAGACCACCATTGTTACTTTACGTTGGAGGATACTGGGTGTGACCCTTCCATTTTTGTATTGCCACATAAAAAAATGTGTCATTTTGAGAGCTGATATGCACCCGATTAAGGAGAATTTTTTTTTTCTCCTATGTTTTCCTACTGGCTGTAAACTCTTTAATTTACCATACATAATTTTGTTGTAATAAGTCTTGCAAATCTTTTGTTAATCTGATCTTCAGTCAAGGGTAAATTTTATAACATGACAGGAGGCTTCGTATTTGCTTAAGTCTCTCTTTACTAGAACTCCACAGCAGCACAGAAAAAACAACCAATCAGAAAAAAGTTAGGTACTATAAAACTCCCCTCCCCATGCATCATTTCCTCTTTCTTTGCTGCTCCGCATCAGTACAGGTCAGAGTACCACTGCCTCCTGCTTATTGTGGGTGGCTTTGGGATTTTATTCCTTATATTCAGTATTTTAGACTCTATTTTGTAGATTGCACTTGTTAAATTTAGTCATAGATATATTTATCTTCAGTAATCTATTTATTTATTTTCTTGTGAGATTTTATTCTTAGGTATTTATTTATTTAATTGTTCTGCCCTTGCTGGATTTGTTTCATCATGATGTTTTATATCTTGTGTGATTTCTTTGTCCCCCTGCAACTTCGCAGTAGTTTCCTATATATTTGTGGGGGGTCTTTGGGGTCCTTGCTGCTTTTTTCTTGGGCTTGTGTATGACCGTTGTGTATGCCCGTTTCCCTTGGATTGTGTATGCCCGTTTTTTTTTTTTTTTCATGCAATGTGATTCTGACTTTTCCTGGCAGTGTGTGTGCCGCTCGGGGGCTTCAGGAGGCTTACTACATCTGCCTCCTTCGACCCCTGAGCTCCGGGACCGCGGATTTCATCTCCGGCGGTCCCATGTACTTTGCCGGCCGCGGGGGTACTCGCGTGTGCTTCCCCTAGTACCTAGCGGCTGGATCCTCTTTTCCCACGTGGCCGCTCGCCGCGGCCGCCTCCGCCCGTGGACCTCGTGTGTCCGACCAGGCGGGAGAGAGTGCAACCACTCGCGCCCCCCCCCCCCCGTCGGTACAATTCATTACTTTGCTCGTTGGAGGTCTGCCTCCTCCCAGTTCAGTTTTCCTGCTGCATGTCAGTTTGTTTCTTTCATTAACTGACTACGTGCAGTTTGTGCTTGCTCCTTCGGTTTAGGGGACAATGTAGTGACTTTTTCCAATGAGATTTTATATCCAGGTAGATGTATGTGTGGGTGTATGTACATGTATATATGTAGATTTGTGTGTGTGTGCATGTGTGTGTATAGATGTTGAGATGTGTATATTTAGATTTCTTTTACTGGGAGTACATGCCTATAGGCAGTATACCATATACTGCTCTGTCTGTGACACAGACCTTATTTTGCCACTGTATGCGTACTTCATCCGCTTACTTCCTAGGGGAGCCTGTACCCTGCATGCACCATATCTACTGTACCAGAGGCCTACGTCTGGCCCATTATTGCATGGTACACCAGGACCTATTATGTCACTCAGATTACTGTGGGTTTAGCTGTCAGTGTATATCACGGATTGCTGACAGTTGTGCGGACAGTGTATATCACAAATTACTGTGAGTTTTTCCTGACAGTCTACGTCACAGATCGCTGTGAGTTTGCTACAGTGTATATCACAGTTTTTCTGCGAGTTATGCTATTCGTGTGCTTCTCAGTATGTATTTTTTTCTGGCCCAGTTATGAGGACTCAGATGAGTCTACTCTGGTTTGGGTATCCTGTCCATGGCACATATAGACATGACTGGACTGGGCTCTGACTACCTGGTATGGGAGACCAGTCTACGCTGTTACTATACAATTTAGTCAGGTTCTTGGGGAGAGCCATTGAGTTGGCTACTTAGCCCTGCCTGGGAGTGTCCATGGTTACAATAGCCTTCAGGTGATATGATGATGGTAACCTATAATGATGCAAAAAATTTCAAACGGACCCGTGTGGGCATGTGCTTACCGATTCACAGTTTAAGGAAAGTATCGCTCAGCGTATCTTACATTCATGGACATGAGGGTCACTGGAACAACTTCCGCTTCTACCCACTACAGCTGGAATGCCACTGTTTGCCTGCTGGGCATTTAGAGGCTGCCAGTCCCGGTTCAGGTTACCCTCACGGCATTACACTGTCTAATAGGGTTGGTGTCTAAGGGTCCCATGTCTCAAGTTGCCCTGAGGATCTGCAATTTTTAGGGGCCTCTACCCGAACGCAGAGGTCCCCGTTGCTCATTCCGTACCCATTGTAAAGCGCTACGGAATTGGAAGGCGCTATATAAATACATGGCAATAATAATATCGTGGTAATACACAACCCATTGATTGGTCTGCTATGTCTGTGCCCATAAGAATGGCCTGCTTTGTCTGTGCCCATAAGAATGGCCTGCTATGTCTGTGCCCATAAGAATGGCCTGCTATGTCTGTGCCCATACAAATGGCCTGCTATGTCTGTGCCCATAGGAACGGCCTGCTATGTCTGTGCCCATAAGAACGGCCTGCTAGGTCTGTGCCCATAAGAACGGCCTGCTATGTCTGTGCCCATAAGAACGGCCTGCTATGTCTGTGCCCATAAGAACGGCCTGCTATGTCTATGCCCATAAGAACGGCCTGCTATGTCTGTGCCTATAAGAACGGCCTGCTATGTCTGTGCCCATTAAAATGGCCTGCTGTGTCTGTGCCCATTAAAACGGCCTGCTGTGTCTGTGCCCATTAAAACGGCCTGCTGTGTCTGTGCTCATTAAAACGACCCGCTGTGTCTGTGCATATTAGAACGGCCTGCTATGTCTGTACCATTAAAACGGCCTGCTATGTCTGTGCATATTTGCCGGGATATCTATTCTGTGTCCATTCATTTGGCCTGCTGGGCCTGTGCCCTACTGACGGGCCTGCACTATTGGTACCAAACCCCTTTTGGCCACAGGCCTGGGGGAATATCACTGAGGAAAACCCAGTGCCCACCAGTGAAATGAAGATAGGCAGGTGTCCAGACAAACACCTTTGTCATACTATCCAAGAGGACACCAGTGTACGACCGTCTGAATATGGTGGGAAGGGTGAAGGCCCTAAACCTTATGTCTGCAGGGCATGGTTTTTCTTATGAAGACCCGGACGCATCCAGGGTTTACTCCAAACCGGCGACGGCACATCTCCAAAGAGGACTTCGCACAGGCAAGGTCCGGTACTCAGACTCCTACAGGAGTAAGCGGGTTTTTTCCTTGTCTTTACCAGCTACTCCGTATCTGCCTCCCGGACTCCTTATAGGTTCAGTAGTTTTTTCCTGCGTTGGGTTAGCTCCTGACCCTGTCCAGTGGGACTTACTTTTCTTACCTTCAGGCCTGCTGTTTGCCTTCTATCCGGATAGAATTGGTGTATTTTCTCTTGTCTACATTAATTGTTGCCTTTTTTGGTTTTTCATGACTTCCCTTTTCCCTTTCGCTCGGGTCGTCGTGAGGCCTGGCTTGACCTCTCGGGCACTCGTGGATTGCGGAGAACGTCTCCAGCTTTCCTCAGGCTACCAACGGTCTACCTGGACCCCGAGCGCGCGCACGGGATCCGGTTAGTCGGTTGATAGTTTTTTCCACCGTTGTTTCCGAAGATTGCCCTCAGCCTTATGCTGATGTTAATAATTGGTGCGCCCTACAGTTTGGCCGCCCTCCATCACCTCGATCAGAGTATATTTATTTTCAGGAACAGAGGGCGAACCCTCTCATACAGAACCGGATACTGATTCGTTATTAGAGGGCGCAGCCCCTCACTCGTCCTCAACCAGATTCTGGGCTGGATACAGAGGACAGGTTGGGAGGACCCATTATCATAGAGAGAACCGGTCACGGATGTAGTCTCTGCTGTTGGTTACTAACGGGCGCACAGGCCGCTCAGGCTAACAGCCGGACGCTCTCGCGGTATGCGATCACAGTAGTAGAGAGCGCGGCTCTCTCATACACTCGGCGCTCTACAGTACCAGCCATCTGTTCATCACACTGGCTTGTACCTGTGCATGACATTGATGACTACATAGAGGGGCGTCCCTCCTGCGTTCAATTAGAGCTGACATCCATGCTACTGACTTCATTCTAGAGGACTGCCTGATCTTGCAAGAATTGCATGTTTAGACTAGATCCCTCTATTCTATCTCCTGTAATGGATCTACTGGATCCGGACCGCTGTGAATCACGCAAGAAATACTCAGAGGTATAACGGGGGTAGTCTCCCACTTAATTACACACTCTCCTGGAGATGGTACGGCTAACGGATGGCCCTCCGGTATTATGAGAGTGCAGGTTTTTGGCATATTCTGCACCATTTGATACAGAGATTGCTTTCTGTTTGGTTATACAGACCATTACGAACAAACTGCGCAGACAGTTTCTCCCATGTCAAGAGGTCAGGAGATACGGAGACCTTCATGGAGCAAACAGGCACTGCCTTGCTCGGGTAACAATATGATGGGAGGCCTACTACCCGGTCTGAAGGTAAAACTGTACGTATGGATCACATGGTAAGACCGGAAACCCCGGTTGTCTTGACTTCCCCGGTCACTATGATCTTGGGATAGATGGCAGGACTGCCCCGTCTCCTCGGAGCGCGTACCTTGTGAACATGGTTCGGAGATAGAGGACCCTCCGTCTATGCTCTATTTATCCCTCACGGGAGCCGTTTTGTTGGATTCGCGCTAACCTATTTTTCAACTACCGTTGAGGAGACCTCCGAGACTTTATGGAGGTACCTGGTGTGCCCCGACTCCTACACAGACATCTTTCACTCTTGGACGAGGGCATTTCTGGATGGAAACCTGCGTTCCGGTTTGCTTTTCCCATTCC
Source organism: Pelobates fuscus (assembly GCF_036172605.1). Lineage (NCBI taxonomy): Eukaryota > Metazoa > Chordata > Amphibia > Anura > Pelobatidae > Pelobates > Pelobates fuscus. The sequence continues at coordinate 235,149,381 of NC_086321.1, read as the reverse complement.
TTTGAAGATTTCTGGGATTCACTATTCCCGGAGTAGTCGACCACCGTTTCCTCCACACAAGTTCAGTTCGGATCCCTGAATGGACGTCTTTTGGAGTCTTTTCTCTACTGCGTCCGAGGATTACACAGTCCATTTGGAATATTGGTATCACTTAGAATACGGCTGGTCTGGCCACACTATTGCCTGCATTATGAATTTATCCTCGGATGAGACATCTCACCGGGTAGGACAGGAAGGAACGGAAGATCCTCCTCAGTTTTTCTATTGCGATTTTGGTGGCGGACTTAGGCGCATTCCTTGAGATTGGAGATCTACCTGCAAGGCCGCATCGCTGAATGACCCTGGCACGTTCGGAGGAGCCGCCTTACGGATCATGAGTTGAGACATGGTGGCAGTTTCTTCTCACGACCCTAAGTCTTTGATCCGTCTGCTGTCATTTTTCGTACTTGGAATGTCCAATTAGGTTTACTCCGATATTTCCTGGAATGGATACCAGCGACACAAACAGCGTTGGATTGGTGAACTGAGCGTTGAAACAGCAAATACGAAGCCTCCTGTCATGTTATAAAATTGTAGATTATACTAGCTTTAGTGTACCTATAATCTTAATTTTATTAATGACAGGAGGCGAGTATTTCCCACCCATTCTTCTCCCTCCCTTGTTTATTGTTATGCTTTAGATTATCAGGTACGTATGCAACTCTGTTTGTTGTCTCTGCTACCTGTCGCTTGTTTCTTATATCTGTGTTTTTTCACATGTAGGGTTGGGATGTCTACATATTAAGGTTAATTTCGGTCACTACATTAGGTACCTACATATTTCTTCAGAGTACATTTCATTGGATAATCAACCCATTCGATTCTGTTTTTCTCTCGTTTCAGTTTACAGTCCTTCAACACTATCAAGTTTGACAGTTACTCTCTCGGATGGTGGACATTGTTATATTCATCGTATCTAGGACTTTATTTCTTCCCCATGATGTTCTCTGCCTTTTATTCTGTTTTGTCGCAGCTTGAAAGAGGAAATGATGCATGGGAGGGGAGTTTTATAGTACCTAACTTTTTTCTGATTGGTTGTTTTTTCTGTGCTGCTGTGGAGTTCTAGTAAAGAGAGACTTAAGCAAATACTCGCCTCCTGTCATTAATAAAATTAAGATTATAGGTACACTAAAGCTAGCATAATCTACAATTATTGTTCAGGGTGGCTTAACACTCTATCCTCATCCCCAAGATTTGTTTCCTGGTCATAGTAAGTTTGTAATAGGAATGTAAGCTGTATTTCTGAAGTTGTTCAATTAAGTTGGGGAGAGATCTGTGTGGTTGTGTGAGGGTGAGGGGGGCATCATCTAACAATAAATTTAGTTTGTGTTTTCATCTCCCAGTAGTACTCCATTTATTGATTGGCTTGCTAAGATTGAAGTCCCGAGTGGCTCAATGCTCAGATGCACATAAAGGGGAAAGTGGAAAACCCTGTCTAGTACCATCTGAGGGACAGGTTAGACACAAATATTTTCCTCTCAAAATTTGGGTGCAGTATCTTTATGTAGTGTTTGTACAACTGCTATAATTCATCTGGAAATCCATATTTGATTAAAGCTGTCTCTAAAAAAATCTAATTCAGGTAATCAAGTGATGCTCTTTAATATTGTAAATTAAGCTAATTACTTTGTGGGTATAATGGGAGCCCTGTCTTCCCTGCCCAAATCCACCTTGCTTTGTGTGTATGATTTTGGGTAGAAGGGAACTAAATAAGTTAGCATTCCTTTTGCAAAACTTTTAATATACATTCAATAATGACATTTGTAGATCAGTTTTGTAATGAGGGAGGGGGTGTTTCCTGGTTTTCTCAGCATCACTACGTGGGCTGTTAATATCCCTTTATGTAAGCCTTGCTATTGCACTGCTTGAGCAAATAATTTTACCAGCCAGAGAGCTAGTAGGTGGCTGAATGACTTATAGAAGTCATTAACGAAGCCATCTGGCCCTGGTGCTTTGTTTAAGTTATGCAGTTTAATAGTATGAGTTATCTCTTGTAAAGTTATTGGTTCAATATGCTACAACTGCTTACTAATATCCACACTGATAATTACTTTATTTAACATTTTCAGTTGCGCCTGTTTCTCTGCGAGTCAATATTTGCTATGGGGATATTGGGCACTATCAATACTTGCTCTCTTTTCAAAGTAATTACAGCTATCGCATTACTTAGTGGATTTTAGTTTTCTCCTTAGTTTACCTTTTTTGCTTTTCATACCTATAGTTTGATAGGTAATACATTTCAGCTACTCCTGGCCTCTAATTTTGGGCACCAACTTAACCATACCTTATATATTTTTATTAAGAAAATGTAAAGAGCTACATATAAAATACAGTATCAAAACCAGTCTCTCCAGTCAATGCACAACAAAGATGTATCATAAACAACTTGTCTGTGTTAGTATAGTACGGGGATTATAGCATTAGTGCAATTTTACAATTTGTCATGAGATAATATACCAATGTTTCCGATACATCACTTCAATACATATTATACCACAAAGAAGGGAAGGAGAACAGAGGAAGAAAATAGGGAATAGGAATGAGTGAATAGTGTAACATTTATAATTGTACCAGGGAAAACAGAAAATTGAAACAAACAAAAAAAAAAAGAATGGAACAAGAAAGGAGATTATGAAGCGCCCCTATTCTTTGCTTAACATAGCTCGGCTAATGGGTATATGTAAAGATAATGTTCGTACAACTCTTAATTCATGATGCCTTTGGGTATTTCACCTGACCTAGATCTATAGGAGGTCAAGGAGAAGTACATGGGTGGCTTGACAATGTGATTGCATGTTAGAGGGGCACTCACGAGGTTTCCTAAGAGCTCATATATTCGTCTAAGCAGGTTGAGCCTCCATAAAGGATTTCCAGGGCTGCCAAATGTGTTGGTATCTCTTATGGTTATCTAGGGAAAGGATATATGCCACGACTTTCTCAATGTTAGTGCCAGATCTAGAAATAACTCAAGGGTGATGATGAGTCCCATATCAGAGTTAGACTTTAACCGGGGCTCAGATGTATCAGGGGTTTCCTGACTCAACAAGTATATGGGGTCCGCATCATGCATGGCAATGTTTCTCCAAATTGTGCTACGAAAGTCCTACATAATGTGTGAGTTGTTGGGAGTTGATGGGTGACCCAAATCCTCATATGAATGCAGTGGTTAAATATTCACTGATGAGAATTTGTGTGGTGCCTAGTTTTGCATATGTAAGGGTAATAGGACAAGGTGAGGTGAGAATTTTGTGGGCCCAGCCTGGGATTGTAAAAGCTTGGCCACAGTAAAGAAGTAGCCATAAGCATATGGCTACTTCTTTACTGTGGCCAAGCTTTTACAATCCCAGGCTGGGCCCACAAAATTCTCACCTCACCTTGTCCTATTACCCTTACATATGCAAAACTAGGCACCACACAAATTCAAATTCACATATAGATCCAACAGAGGAACAAAGGTATATTCAGCGGAAACCCTATGATGATCTGAAGGGCTATCTTGGATAATCCCCGGTAATGGCAGTCTGCCCACACCAAAACTGTAAAAAGGCACAAGCCCCCAACCACCCCCGTGGGAGCACTGATCTAATCATAACGCATAAATAAAATAAAATAAATTTACAGTAAACAACAGTAAATAACTTCTGTCCTATCTGAAATAAATCATAACTAATCAACCAGAAATATACTATAACAGTTAGCATTGGTGGATTGATTGCTGATATGTGTCATTAAGTATAGGTCTGACACCCACAGAATCCGCTTAACTGTAGGCTGAGTAGGCAAGGCAACATTTGATCTGTGTGAATCAATATCACACCTGAGAAGTCAGTTAATGGATCCTGAGGATATTGTTTGGTCCTGCAATGTGGTAATTGTCAATCTTTCTTTTATTGAGGCATTGTGGGGTGGGATACAGAATACAAAAAGGAAGGTGAATCAAGAGCTAGGTTCACAGTATATTTTGCAGTGGTATGATATGCACTTTTGAGTTTAGTTGCCTCTTTTACTTTATTGAAAAAAAAGCAAAACAATCACATCTTACCAGATAACGTAACATTGCTATGATTTGTGTATTGTGGGTTATACGTGTGTGGTATAATCTGGCAGGTTTCAACTTGCTAGAGAGGGGTGCTCTGTGGGGTGTCCTGGAGTGAGATCTAGGAGACATGAAACCGCTGCTTGCAGTATGCTTGGGACTGCTGTATGTCAGCCGGGAATGGCTTCAAAATGTGAGGGGCGAGGTATTGAAAGATTGGAATTTTCTAGTCTGAGCGGTGGCTAAAGATTATTGAGCCAAGTAGTGGCATTTGATCAGGTGCGACAAGAGTGCTATGGCCCTGGTAAGGATTTGGCTACAAGTGGATGCATTGGCTCTCGCTTCTGTAATCCCTAGCCTTGGGGGGTATGTGACAGGGGTTAGCTTTCGGCTAGTCCCTTAATGAGCGCTATGATCATTTAGACCTCAGTAGGCAGGTCTCAACTTTCTTGTCTTGTGCTAGGGAGCAACAGACTTGTACATCACTCATGGCTGACGTGGGTGCTCTAGGAGATTTCGGTAGGCGGAATACCCATCAATCATGAACTTTTTGGCCTGTGTCAGTGGTAATAGCGAGACCACCATGCGCCTCAAGTAATGTGCCAGTTCATCTGTTACAGTCTCAGGGACACTGCGTATTTTTAAATTGTTGCATTGGGTGTGGTCGTCCAGTGCAGCAAGGAGCACGGTTTGCTCTTGTTAAGTTGAGGGATTCTCTCATACTCAGTCTTTCTTGTCTGGCATAGAGGATGTCCTCCTCTGTGGCCTGGACCCTGTCTGTGACCACTTGCAGCTCAGCTTGGATCATGGCTATGTCTGCCATCAGCATCCTTTGAAAGTCAGTCAGGATGTTTTTAATGTCCTGCTTAGTGGCCAGAGCTGATAAGTCTGGGGTGGCTGGCTGCTCAGGGTCCTGTGGTGTGGGCTGAGTCATGGTTGGCATGGGGTGCTGGGGGTTATCTGAGTCCTCATGGCTCTCCTGGGCCGCCAGTTTGTGCTGGGCCTGTCACTGGTTAGGGCCCCTGCATTGTGGGCGCCATGTGGGGTGCCTGGTGGGGGCTTTCATGAGCGCCTACCCGTTGTGTAAGCTGGTGCAGCATGGAGCGGTAAGTGTACTCCGTCTCCAGTGCGGTAAAGTGTGTGGGAGGTCCCAGCAGCCCCGTCAGCTCGAGGAGTGAAGGGAGTTGGTAGGCCGCGGGTCCCTTCCTCCATCATTTTGGCCCAGATTTAAAAAAGAAAAGCATGTACTGGTGCCTGAAGACTGCTCCAGGTCATCTCTTGGGTAGAGGCAGCCCGATTTTAAGCAAAATAAGCAGAGCTCTGGCGGAGCTGATTAAAATGGCGTCTGCTCCATTTGGAGGTAAGCCCCACCCTCCGTAGTGTGGTAATTGTGGAAGCTGTTTGTCCGTGGGCCAGTTTTTGCCAGGTGTGAATTTCCTCTGGGGTAGTGCGGCCATCGGACCCATAGAAGTAGTAGTGTACCAGTCCAGTATGTCCAGTATGTCCATATGTGGGATACAGAGTTTCTTCAACAATTCTGGGACATCTGATGCTGTCTTGATGGTAAGTTAAACAATGTCGTGTAGGACAGTGAGGGAGAATGGACAAACCCACTGGTACTTAACGTTGTAGGGTTTGGGTGATTGGGTGTAAGACTCTCCTTCCCTGAAATCTTGTCCAGGACAGGTCTGGGAATATTTGGATTGGGCTGCCTATAGTTTGTGGCGCAGGAGAATCTTTGGATGATTTATTGTGAGCTTTGTGAATTTTGCAAATAATATCTCTCAGCACCTCAAGGGCAAGTCCCTTAGGTCGCAATGCTCTGTGTTCTCTGTCCATAAGCACCGAGGTGTCTAGGGGTCTCTTGAGTATCATGATAAAGAGATGTTGTAGTTTAGAAAATAGGTCCCCAGGTTTGTTGCCTTCTTGTAGGCTTCGTATGCGTAGGTTATTGCGCCTACTCCTATTATCAAGGTCTTCCACGTGTCGGGAAGATAAGGAGCATTGGGACTCCAGAGAGCCCTTCCTTGTCTCCACTGCTAACAGCCCATGTGGTATGTCTTATTTTACTTCTTCAAGGTCTCCAACCCTGTGGCTAATCTTGTGGACATCGGATGCAAGGGCTGATAGTTTTTTTTCTGGAATAATGCTTCCATCTTGCTCGCATGGATGCCATATCAGACTTTGATGGTAAGTTGTGTAGTATATTGCATATGTCCAGTTCTCTGGTTAGCAAGGAGTGATCCGACATCACTGGACTCTGAGGAGGTGAGTCGTTAGGGATGGAGGGGCCTGTTGTCATCAGCCTCTGTAGACAGGGTCCTGACAGTTTCTCTGAAATATTTATCCAGATCACCGTCTTTTATACTGGAGCCTTGATTCAGATGATCTTGCGGTATTAGTATAAATCAGTACATCAGGAGCTCACTTGAAGTATGACTTCTCACATGGATGGTCAGGAAACACCCCCGTGTAATGTAATTTCTATGCTTCTATTGTGATGCATACAATGGCATTACCTATGCTCTGATTGTGACCAATTAGAGCAAGATGTAAGTAATGAATTTAAAAACAAAACTAAAAAAACGTCTATAGGGTCATTCTATAGACACCAGAATAAGTTCATTAAGCTATAGCTGTTCAGGTGACTATAGTGTCCATTGAACTGTCTGGAAGAATCCTGCTTTGAAATATATAGCTTTTTTTAGTGTTTCCCTCTATTTGTCACTTTTCACTTAATCTATAAATAAAATCAACTTTAGTGGCTTTTACAAAACCATTAATCATTTTTTTTCTACCGCTTCAAATATACAGAAGCTGTAGCCTGCATCATTGTTCAAACTTTGTGTCTATTATGGCAAGCTGAACTGCTTATTTGCCCTTCAAAAATGTTCTTCTTCTCATTTCCTTCCACCCTTTTTTGACACCACAGACAGATTACAAACTCCACAAAACAAATGAAATAGCTCATCCATTGCCTATTTCATTCGTGTCATGGTATACTCATTTAATTTGTTTTCTAATGTGTTTTGGAGTAGCAGAATTTGGATGGATTGCCAATAGCCCAAAATTCTAACAAATCACAATTTGTTTGAAACCAAAATATCAAGTATGATAAAAATGTGTCTGTAGTAAGGTCCAGCTTGAAGCACTTCTTTAAACTAATGAACACTCTGGTGTAAATCATATAAGTCTTCTATACAAACTGCTCAAGCTTACATTAACAATACATCTGCAAAAGTTTTAGGAATAACAATGTTATTACAAGCTACATTGTGTAATGTGAACTTAAGATGTTAAATAGACTGTGTATTACTTTATAGCTGTACAGGCATTATTTTTTTTTACATTCCACTATTGCCCAATGCAAGTTAATTAGATTTGTGCATGATATATTAGATTATGGTAGCTTAAAGCAGATACATTGAAGAATGTAGATATATATGCTCCCTATTTTTTTCCTTTTAAAACGTATTTTGGGAGATGTAGAAACCTGCAAATTTAATGAACAACTGACTGGTAACATATACGCCATTGTGTCAATGTTTTTTAAATTTTAAAACCATCCATTTTTTTTATAAATAATCTTGGATCCACTCCAAAACAACTGTTAATCATGCATTGTTTACTAGACTTGTGAACAAATCAAATACCTTTGTACTGTATCTATTTCCAAATTGATTATCATATATACTCGAGTATAAGCCGACCCGAATATAAGCCGAGGCCCCTAATTTTACCCCTGGGAAAACTTATTGACTCGAGTATAAGACTAGGGTGGGAAATGCAGCAGCTACTGGTAAATTTCTAAATAAAATTAGATCCTAAAAAAAATATCAGCTCTTCTGTCAGCTCCCACTGTAAGTCTCGCGAGAGCCGCGGCTCTCAGTCTCGCGAGAGCCGACGGCTGCAACAAAAAGGCGGGCAGTGACAGCGAGAAGCGGTCACGTGTCCCGCCTGAATCTAAGAGTGCGCCGCGGGTCTCGGGCGCGCTCTTAAAGAAACAGTGGGAGCTTAAATTGGGAAAAGGCTCCCATTGGCCCCTGTCATGCCACACTCCCCATACACTTACCTTTTGGGGGTGTGGTTATGACAGGAGCCAATCAAATTAATTTAGAAGGTACTTATACTCACCTTTTTCCCTTAGTCCTTGCCCTATCGTGGTTTCTGTTGCAGTTCCCTTTAGCGCTTGTAGTGTTCAGTTGTGTTCCTTCGTATTGACCTTGGCTTTGTTTCTGACTACGTTATCTCTTTATCCTTATCTGTTCTGTTTGCCGGCTTGCTGTTTTCTGTGTACCAGACCTCGGCTAGTCCTATTTTATGCTGTCTCTTTGTGCCCTTGACCTCGGATCGTTCCTGACTCTGTCTCCTCTCATATACGTCGAGTCCGGCCATTCTAAGGTCCGGTAGACATATCTCTCCTCTGTGTTGTCTTTTGTCGAGTTGAATCCTGCGAGTTGGGGTATATTTTCGTTACAGGTCTTCATGATCAGTATTGTTCTGCCTTGTGTTAGCCAGTCAGGGTGGGAGACTGTTGCTAGTAGCTGGTTCATTTTTGCTGCTAGACATTCATGCAGCGCTATTAACTTCTTTATCCAGTAGTTGTGGATCATGTCAGGTCCTGGGGCTGACCAACTCTTCATGTGTGCTGCTCTTTGTTGGATATCTTCGACTGTGATGGTGACTGGTTCCTGTTCTGGCAGCATGCAGTGGTCTGCTTTCAGGTCCAGTAGCCACTGGGCCACGGTGTTATGAGATGCTTCTTTCTCCCAGATATTCTTCTAGTACTGTTCAGTCTCAGCTCTGGGTTGGTCTTGCGAGGAGATGTGGTGGTTACCCTGTAGCTGTGCATACACCTTGGATGGTTCTTTGGTAAAGAGGGCATTGATTCTCTTAGCCTCTGCTTCTCTAGTGTATCTGCTACCACTGTGCTATCCAGTTGATATATATATATATATATATATATATATAAATCGAGCAATAGACAATAAGAGTAGTGATGTCCCGAACTGTTCGCTGGCGAATAGTTCCTGGCGAACATCGCTTGTTCGCGTTCGCCACGGATGGCGAACACATGCGCTGTTCGGTCCGCCCCCTATTTGTCATCATTGAGTAAACTTTGACCCTGCCTGTACCTCACAGTCAGCAGACACATTCCAGCCAATCAGCAGCAGACCCTCCCTCTCAGACCCTCCCACCTCCTGGACAGCATCCATTTTACATTCATTGTGAAGCTGCATTCTTAGTGAGAGTAGGGACAGTGTAGCTGCTGCTGATTTGATAGGGAAATTGATAGCTAGGCTAGTGTGTTCAGTGTCCACTACAGTCCTGAAGGACTCATCTGATCTCTGCTGTAAGGACAGCACCCCAAAAAGCCCTTTTTAGGGCTAGAACATCAGTCTGCTTTTTTTTTCTGTGTAATGTAATTGCAGTTGCCTGCCTGCCAGCCTGTGTGTCAGGCTCACAGCATATACTGTGCCCACTTGCCCAGTGCCACCACTCACTCATATCTGGTGTCCCAATAGCTTGCATTTAAAAAAAAAAAAAACTTTTTGGACTGTAATATAATAGCAGTCAGTTTCCTTCACGAATGTGCGTTCCAGGGCCTGCCAGGGCACAGTGTCACACCAGTGCAACTCATATCTGGTGTAACAGTAGTGTACATTAAAAAAAAAAAATACAATTTTGACTGTAATAAATTGAATAGCAGTTAGTTGTCTGCCAGCTTCTGTGTCAGGCTCACAGCGTATACTGTGCCCACTCGCCCACTGCCACCACTCATATCTGGTGTCACAATAGCTTGCATTTAACAAAAAAAAACTTTTTGGACTGTAATATAATAGCAGTCAGTTTCCTTCACAAGTGTGCGTTTCAGGGCCCGCCAGGGCACAGTGTCACACCAGTGCAACTCATATCTGGTGTAACAGTAGTGTACATTTGTAAAAAAAAAAAAAAAAAAATGACTCTAATAGATTGAATAGCAGTTAGTTGTCTGTCAGCTTGTGTGTCAGGCTCACAGCGTATACTGTGCCCACTTGCCCAGTGCCACCACTCATATCTGGTGTCACAACAGCTTGCATTTAACAAAAAAAAACTTTTTGGACTGTAATATAATAGCAGTCAGTTTCCATCACTAGTGTGCGTTTCAGGGCTTGCCAGGGCACAGTGTCACACCAGTGCAACTCATATCTGGTGTAACAGTAGTGTACATTTTTTAAAAAAATACAATTTTGACTGTAATAGATTGAATAGCAGTTAGTTGTCTGCCAGCGTGTGTGTCAGGCTCACAGCATATACTGTGCCCACTTGCCCAGTGCCACCACTCACTCACTGGTGTCCCATTAGCTTGCATTTTAAAAAAACTAAACTTTTTTGACTGTAATATAATAGCAGTCAGTTTCCTTCATGAGTGTGCGTTTCAGGGCCTGCCCAGTGCCACCACTCACTCACATCTGGTGTCCCAATAGCTTGCATTTAAAAAAAACTAAACTTTTTGGACTGTAATATAATAGCAGCCAGTTTCCTTCACGAGTGTGCGTTTCAGGGCCTGCCCAGTGCCACCACTCACTCATATCTGGTGTCCCAATAGCTTGCATTTAAAAAAAACTAAACTTTTTGGACTGTAATATAATAGCAGTCGGTTTCCTTCACGAGTGTGCGTTTCAGGGCCTGTCAGGGCACAGTGTCATACCAGTGCCACTCATATCTGTTGTCACAGTAGCTTGCACGCATAGAACCACTAATCGAAAAAAAAATGACAGGCAGAGGCAGGCCACCCCACAGGGGCCGTCGTGGTCGTAGTGCTGTGATTCCCTTTGGCCCTAGAATAATGCCCAGTGTTCAGAGATCACGTACCCTGAACTTGAAAAGTTCTGAGGACATAGTTGACTGGCTAACACAGGACACCCAATCTTCTACAGCTTCCGCTCGGAACCTCGACGCACCATCCTCCTCCAGCTTAGCTTCGGGCACCTCTCAAGTTACCACTCGCCCGCCTGCCGCCACCACCAACACTAACACCACAGCCGCTTCACTTGGTATGTCAGAGGAGTTACACATCAGTTGGAAGAGAAGTGATGCACAACCATTATTGCCAGAGGATGTAGATAACAGGGATATGTCTCAGTCAGGCAGCATTACACACATACGGTGTGATGATGGTGATGTTGTACCCACTGCTGCTTCCTTTGCTGAGTTGTCAGATACAAGTGAAGCGGTTGATGATGACGATGCGTCCGTGGATGTCACGTGGGTGCCCGCTAGAAGAGAAGAAGAACAGGGGAAAAGTTCAGATGGGGAGACAGAGAGGAGGAGGAGGAGACGAGTTGGAAGCAAGGGGAGGTCGTCGCAAGGAGCTAGTGGCACAGTCAGACAGCATGCATCGGCACCCGGGGTCAACCAGACAGCATGCCAATCAACGCATGCTGTTGCCACCACCAGAATGCCATCATTGCAGAGCTCAGCATTGTGGCATTTGTTTTGTGTGTCTGCCTCTGACAACAGCGATGCCATTTGCAACCTGTGCCAAAAGAAACTGAGTCGTGGGAAGTCCAACACCCACCTAGGTACACCTGCTTTGCGAAGGCACATGATGGCACATCACAAACGCCTATGGGATCAACACATGAGTACAAGCAGCACACAAACTCAAAGCCGCCATCCTCCTCCTGGTCCAGCAACTTCAGCCACGTTAACAACTGCTGTCCTCCTTGCCCCCTCTAAACCATCCGCACCTCTGTCTCTCGCCTTGAGCAGTTCCTGCTCATCTGCCCACAGTCAGGTGTCTGTCAAGGACATGTTTGAGCGTAAGAAGCCAATGTCACAAAGTCACCCCCTTGCCCGGCATCTGACAGCTGGCTTGACTGAACTCTTAGCCCGCCGGCTTTTACCATACAAGCTGGTGGAGTCTGAGGCGCTCAAAAAATTTGTAGCTATTGGGACACCGCAGTGGAAGGTACCCGGCCGAAATTTCTTTGCACAAAAGGCATTCCTCAACCTGTACTCGATTGTGCAAAAGGAAGTAATGGCATGTCTGGCACACAGTGTTGGAGCAAGGGTCCAAATGACCACTGATACCTGGTCTGCAAAGCATGGTCAGGGCAGGTATATCACCTACACTGCTCATTGGCTAAACCTGCTAACGGCTGCCAAGCATGGAATGCGTGGCTCTGCAGAGGAGTTGGTGACACCGCCACGACTTGCAGGCAGGCCTGCTGCCACCTCCTCTACTCCTCCTACTCCATCCTCTTCCATAACCTCCTCGGCAGAGTCCTCTTCTGCTGCTGCGTCTTGCTCCACATAAACGGCACCCCCCCAGCTCCCCATGTACTGTTCCACATCCTGGATACGGCAGTGTCACGCCGTCTTGGGGTTGACTTGCCTGAAAGCAGAGAGTCACACCGGACCAGCACGCCTGTCCGCCCTGAACGCACAGGTGGATCAGTGGCTGACTCCGCACCAACTGGAGATCGGCAAAGTGGTTTGTGACAACGGACAAAATTTGTTGGCGGCATTGCATTTGGGCAAGTTGACACATGTGCCGTGCATGGCACATGTGTGTAATCTGATCGTACAACGCTTTGCGCATAAGTACCCGGGCTTTCAGGATGTCCTTAAGCAGGCCAGGAAGGTGTGTGGCCATTTCAGGCATTCCTACATGGCCATGGTGCACTTTTCCGATATCCAGCGGCGAAACAACATGCCAGTGAGGCGCTTGACTTGCGACAGCCCGACACGTTGGAATTCAACACTCCTAATGTTCGACTGCCTGCTCCAACAAGAAAAGGCCGTTAATGAGTATTTGTATAACTGGGGTGCTAGGACAGCCTCTGCGGAGCTGGGATTTTTTTTGCCACGTTACTGGACGCTCATGCGCAATGCCTGTAGGCTCATGCGTTCTTTTGAGGAGGTGACAAACCTAGTAAGTTGCACCGAAGGCACCATCAGCGACATCATACCATTTGTTTTCTTCCTGGAGTGTGCCCTGTGAAGAGTGCTGGATCAGGCCGTAGATGAACGTGAAGAGGAAGAGTTGTGGTCACCATCACCACCAGAAACAGCCTCATCAGCATCGCTTGCTGGACCTGCGGCAACGCTGGAAGAGGATTGTGAGGAAGAGGAGTCAGAGGAGGAATGTGACTTTGAGGAGGAAGAGGAAGACCAAACACAACAGGCATCCCAGGGTGCTCGTTGTCACCTATCTGGTACCTGTGGTGTTGTACGTGGCTGGGGAGAAGAACATACCTTCAGAAAGATCACTGAGGACGAGGAACAGGACATGAGTAGCTCGGCATCCAACCATGTGCAAATGGGGTCTTTCATGCTGTCGTGCCTGTTGAGGGATCCTCGTATAAAAAGGCTGAAGGAGAACGACCTGTACTGGGTGTCCACGCTACTAGACCCCCGGTATAAGCAGAAAGTGCCTGAAATGTTACCGAATTACGGCAAGTCGGAAATGATGCAGCAGTTCCAAAATCAATTAAAAAGTATGCTTTACACAGCGTATAAGGGTGATGTCACAGCACAACGGGAATCTAACAGGGGAAGAGGTGAAAGTAATCCTCATCTTCCCACGACCACGCCGGCAAGGACAGGACGCTTTACAGACGTGTTGTTGATGGAGGACATGCGGAGCTTTATAAGTCCTACGCATCTCCACAGCCCTTCGGGGTCCACCCTCAGAGAACGACTCGACCGACAGGTAGCAGACTACCTCGCCTTAACTGCAGATATCGACACTCTGAGGAGCGATGAACCCCTTGACTACTGGGTTTGCAGGCTTGACCTGTGGCCTGAGCTATCCCAATTTGCGACAAAAATTCTGTCCTGCCCCACTTCAAGTGTCCTGTCAGAAAGGACCTTCAGTGCAGCAGCAGGTATGGTCACTGAGAAGAGAAGTCGCCTAGGTCAAAAAAGTCTAGATTACCTCACCTTTATTAAGATGAATGAGGGATGAATCCCGAAGGGACTGACAGTGGGCGATACATTCGACTAAAAAAGGCCTGATAAGGGGGACTACTTAACACACCACTCCTATCTGGTGGCACATTAGATTGCACGTGCAGTGCCCCAAATTTGAAGTAGGAGGACCGACCAAGCCTCTTTTTCCATCTCCCACTTCCTAAAATCAATGTCTTATATACACGTCCCCTGATAGGGGACGTAACAGGGATTAAACTGCTAGGAATAGTACTACTTAACACACCACTCCTATCTGGTGGCACATTAGATTGCACACGCAGTGCCCCAAATTTGAAGTAGGAGGACCGACCAAGCATCTATTTCCATCTCCCGCTTCCTAAAATCGATGCCTTATATACACGTCCCCTGATAGGGGATGTAACAGGGATTAAACTGATAAGAATAGTACTACTTAACACACTACTCCTTTCTGGTGGCACATTAGATTGCACGCGCAGTGCCCCAAATTTGAAGTAGGAGGACCGACCAAGCATCATTTTCCATCTCCCACTTCCTAAAATCAATGCCTTATATACACGTCCCCTGATAGAGGACATAACAGGGATTAAACTGATAAGAATATTACTACTTAACACACTACTCCTATCTGGTGCACATTAGATTGCACGTGCAGTGCCCCAAATTTGAAGTAGGAGGACCGACCAAGCATCTTTTTCCATCTCCCGGTTCCTAAAATCGATGCCTTATATACACGTCCCCTGATAGGGGACGTAACAGGGATTAAACTGATAGGAATTGTATTACTTAACACACCACTCCTATCTGGTGGCACATTAGATTGCACGCGCAGTGCCCCAAATTTGAAATAGGAGGGCCGACCAAGCATCTTTTTCCATCTCCCGCTTCCTAAAATCGATGCCTTATATACACGTCCCCTGATAGGGGACGTAACAGGGATTAAACTGATAGGAATAGTACTACTTAACACACCACTATCTGGTGGCACATTAGATTGCACGCGCAGTGCCCCAAATTTGAAGTAGGAGGACCGACCAAGCATCTTTTTCCATCTCCCGCTTCCTAAAATCGATGCCTTATATACACGTCCCCTGATAGGGGACGTAACAGGGATTAAACTGATAAGAATAGTACTACTTAACACACTACTCCTATCTGATGGCACATTAGATTGCATGCGCAGTGCCCCAAATTTGAAGTAGGAGGACCGACCAAGCATCTTTTTCCATCTCCCGCTTCCTAAAATCGATGCCTTATATACACGTCCCCTGATAGGGGACGTAACAGGGATTAAACTGCTAGGAATAGTACTACTTAACACACCACTCCTATCTGGTGGCACATTAGATTGCACGCGCAGTGCCCCAAATTTGAAGTAGGAGGACCGACCAAGCATCTATTTCCATCTCCCGCTTCCTAAAATCGATGCCTTATATACACGTCCCCTGATAGGGGACGTAACAGGGATTAAACTGCTAGGAATAGTACTACTTAACACACCACTCCTATCTGGTGGCACATTAGATTGCACGCGCAGTGCCCCAAATTTGAAGTAGGAGGACCGACCAAGCATCTATTTCCATCTCCCGCTTCCTAAAATCGATGCCTTATATACACGTCCCCTGATAGGGGATGTAACAGGGATTAAACTGATAAGAATAGTACTACTTAACACACTACTCCTTTCTGGTGGCACATTAGATTGCACGCGCAGTGCCCCAAATTGGAAGTAGGAGGACCGACCAAGCATCTTTTTCCATCTCCCGCTTCCTAAAATCGATGCCTTATATACACGTCCCCTGATAGGGGACGTAACAGGGATTAAACTGATAAGAATAGTACTACTTAACACACTACTCCTATCTGATGGCACATTAGATTGCATGCGCAGTGCCCCAAATTTGAAGTAGGAGGACCGACCAAGCATCTTTTTCCATCTCCCGCTTCCTAAAATCGATGCCTTATATACACGTCCCCTGATAGGGGACGTAACAGGGATTAAACTGATAAGAATAGTACTACTTAACACACCACTCCTATCTGGTGGCACATTAGATTGCACACGCAGTGCCCCAAATTTGAAGTAGGAGGACCGACCAAGCATCTTTTTCCATCTCCCGCTTCCTAAAATCGATGCCTTATATACACGTCCCCTGATAGGGGACGTAACAGGGATTAAACTGATAAGAATAGTACTACTTAACACACCACTCCTATCTGGTTTCACATTAGATTGCACACGCAGTGCCCCAAATTTGAAGTAGGAGGACCGACCAAGCATCTTTTTCCATCTCCCGCTTCCTGGGTGGAGGAAGAGAGACCTTCAATGACATCAGTGAGGACATGGAATGGGACATGGCTAGCTTGGTACCCAACCTTGTGCAAATGGGGAGTTTGCGGTTGTGCAAATGGACTGTTTGCGGTTGTTTGCGGTGCGTTAAACGGGGAGTTTGGTCTGTCACTGTGAAGAGGGCGTAACCCTTACACTACCTGATCGATACAACATCATACCTGATGTTTTAAAGCATGTTATTCCAAACAATTTAGGAATATTAGGTGATTTATGCCCTTTATGGATTAAAACCAGACTCTGCATCAACTATGTAATTTTCCATGGGAGTTTTGCCATGGATCCCCCTCCGGCATACCACAGTCCAGGTGTTAGTCTCCTTGAAACTACTTTTCCATCACTATTGTGGCCAGAAAGAGTCCCTGTGGGTTTTAAAATTCGCCTGCCCATTGAAGTCTATGGCGGTTCGCCCGGTTCGCCCGTTCGCGAACATTTGCGGAAGTTCGCGTTCGCCATTCGCGAACCGAAAATGTTATGTTTGCGACATCACTAAATAAGAGTCTATGACACAATGCCATACACATGGATACTGGAATGCTTGGCTCTCTACAGGGTCAGCAAGACAATATATATATATAAAAAGATAGCTCCTTGCTGCTGCTGAAGTACAAGGATATGCCCATACCAGAGGTGCTGGAAACAGCTAAACAAAGACTGACAGCACTTGCAACCAGACTGAGCAGATTTTATATATATATATATATATATATATATATATATATATTATAATATATATATATATACCACAAGATGTCTTCTTTCTTCCAATTCGTCTGCTCTTCAGCCCATAAACAGTAACTCAACTAATGAAAAAAAACTAAAAAAACTAAACCAATTGTCATCTTCAAATTAATGCATCTTCACCCATGGGTGGCTTGCTGCAGACTGAGCTCTAATAACAAGAAAAGCCTTTATATAGGTTTTCACACATTATGTAAGCTATTAAACATGGGGAAAGTCCACATGTTTTGCAATATGAATAAGAGTACTCTGATTGGTTGACCAGTAAATCAACCAATCAGAGTGCTAAGAGAGCAAAGCCTCACTTTTCTTCTGACTGCCAGCCCAGCTAGTTTTAACATGTTAAAAGATATGTCACCATGGCAGGTGGGGGCATAAGGAGATTTAAAACCTCACATACGGTAATATGTGGGTCTTATTAACCCCCATAGACTTTCATCTATTTACTTGTTTGTATTTATTTTTTTTACCTTTTTAATATGGTGGCTGGCCAAAACCCTGATGAAAAATAAAAAGTGATGCAAAAAAATAATCCTAATTAGCCCCGGGAGGGCACTGCACGGAATGAGGTTGAAAGATAGGGAAAGCCTTTATATAGCTTCCCAGTCACTATTAATTATAGTGAGCAGCTGCTGGTTGTTCACAGCATGACAGGTGGTGGCATAAAGAATGTTATTATTATTATTATTATTTTCTTATTTTTAAAGCGCCAGCAAATTCTGTAGCACTGTACAATAGGTTTATATATCTGACTTGTATTAATATTGGGATCATATTGAACCCATAGACATTTTTACATTCATTATAATTATTTTATTTTGTTTACATTTTATTGTTACGCTTGTCAGCCAGATGCCACATGATTAACCCTTGCATCATTGTGGGGTTTTATTTTTTTTGGTGGGGGATTTGAATGGCTCAGACTTTTAAAATCATAATCATGAAGCATAAGAAATGTCTTATCCATTGACTATTTTGTTTGTTTCGTGATACATATATTGTTTGTTTCAGAGTTAAAAATTTCGGACAACTTGACGAAATTCAGTTGAACCGCTATTCTTCTGAAATCGAATGCACAAGTCTAATAATAAATATATCATGTACAGCAGTATATATGAGGAATGCTTTTGTTGCTTTTTGATCTCATCGCAATTAATAAGCCTAACACTAAAATTCTGAGATTTCTTACTCTGAATAGCCACATGAAGCAAAAACAGTATTAGTTTATTCAAATCTTAAAACAAAATGCGGTGGCATTAAAGAGCTCATTAAAAAAAAGAATACTGTGAAGGGATCTTATTCAAATGCAAGCAGGAAACTTACAAAGGGACAATGCCGCTTTCTGAATTCTAATATTTTGCACTGCAGTATGGAGGGATATCTAAATGCAATATTTCAGAGCTAGTATGTCTAGATATTTCTGGTAGGATATTTTAAAAGTTTTCTCAGGATAATTAAATGTTGTAGAGTTAGAGCAATATATTCAGGAATTAAAGGAGCAGTCTTGACATCCTCCTGTTTGTAGATGCCTTAGACATTGTTATTATTATAATTAGTTATTACTTCTATGTGTAGTTTAAGTGAATGTTCTCTGTTGAATGTCACTCCTAGCCAATTTTCTGGTTGGGGAATTGGTTTGTAAGAGTTAGGATTAGCAACTTGATGTCTTAGACCTCCTAATTTGAAAGTGATTAGCCAAATGTATCAATCCAACATGACTGACACCTAGCACCACAGCGACTAGAGATTGATACAAATTATTCCCTATTATACTTACAGATTTTTTGCTACCTTTGCTACATATTTATAATATTGTTTAGAACAAAGCACTGTTCCCACGAACTTTCTGTACATCCTTTCTGAAATATTCTCTATAGCAAACTCAGTGCCCAAATCGGGCATCAAATGGTGACTAACAGCACTGGATTTTACAATTTGCTTGAATAAAGATTACAATAAAGTGTAATGCATTACAATAAATTATATTTTTTACACAAGCCAGTAACCTCAATACACAGAAATACACGTAAAAAATACTTAAATAAGCCAATACATCACTATTTACTGCAAGACCATTTAATTTCACATGTTCTCAAGCACTGGCCATATAATGAAGTTAGTTTGTAATACTCTAGATAATTAATTCCCAGGAGACTCATAGATTTGCTTTCAATAGTAAATTAAAATCTGGGTCTGAGCAGGCATCCTATATAAAAAAAAAGGTTCTTTGAACAAAAAAATAAGAAGACGATGGTGAATTAGACAGTAGAATCAATGAATTCCTAGCATAAAACAAGTGAAGTAATTACTATTGCTTGTTAATTGCCTCTAATAAAATGTACTGCTGCACTTACATAAAGGCTTACATGATAGTGTCTTAACTCCTGCCACTTTCATTTTAAAAGAAACCCCCGTTGTAACAACCATTTACAGTCTAAACATCAATGTGCTGAGTTTCGTAAAAGTAAAAAAAATAAACCTTGAACAAAATAAAAGTAAGCCTTATAAAATATATCAGAGCATTGTGTTTTGAAGGAATCCAATGACGCATCAAGTCATTTCTTATGCAGCCATAAAAATGTCCATAAGATAAATTGTTTATATATATATTTTATATTACACACATTTAAAAAGTTTAAGTACAGTAATGAAATGTAAAACCCACAAAGCTTATTGAAGATAATAAGTAACAGAAAGATGTTTAGCTATTATTTTTTTGAGTATGCATTTTTTCTTTTTATAACAGGATTCATTTTTAATTGGCAGCAAAGCTAGACAATGATTTAGAGGTTATTTAAAGGAATGCTTCGGGCCAATATAAACAAGGAGAACCATAACATGTAATTTTACAAAATGTTCCATGTTTATGATATATAGGAACGCCCAGACTCTACTTTTTTTGTGAAGTGATCATCCACAGCTAGGAAATGATGAGAAGATCTCTCAGCTAACCCCATTCTTTACATTGCTTTCAGTGGAAGTCCTGTAAATACTATATTTGTGCATGGCAAAAACATTGTGTTCACATGAATTGATTCATAAGAGAACAAGTTGGTTCGGACAGACTGAATCTCACCCATGTGGAGTTTGTTTTGATTCGGATGTATTTTGTTCATGTGATGGTTTAAAGAAAAATGAATTGTACAAATCAAAATGGCTTATATATTAATATGTAATTTTTTTGGTCAGATTTATCTAGATGAAGAAACAGAAGTTCTTCAAACTAAACTTTGAGGCTAAGTAACACATAGGGTTATCTCTCTAGGACATCCAAATACAAGTCTAATACATAGGGTTAACTCCCTAGCACACACCTCTAGCCATGGGTATATCAGGGTAGTTCCACAATCCACCTGTGCTGGAGCTTACTGCTATCTGCCTTCTTAACTGGCATTTCCCTTACTTCTGCTACTATGGAGATCATGTTTCTGATTCTCTACCAGCCCTCGGGTTCTCTCCTCACCTGCAAAGGACTGCAAGATGTCAGGATTCAACTCCCACCATGGTCCCTTTCTGCTTGCTTTTTTTTTTGACAACCTTTTTTTAGTAGTTATATCATAAAAGATATTTTTAAGAAAATCAATAAAAACATGCAGGAAAAACAAGAACTTTCTTGTACACACAAAGATAGCTTGAATGTCAAAATCAATGTGGGTACATCTGTGTGACAATATATGGCATTTCACTCGCTGTGATGTATTAGACCATTTAAACTCAAATGGGGTCCCAGTCAGTATCTCATGGCAGTAAAGGATTGGTGTCAGAAACCTCTATGGAGTGGTCTATTTGTGAGAACTATTAGGGAGCCCAATGAAATTCCAGCAGTCTAAAAGCAAACCATAATCATCGAAGACAGTATGTTTATCTATCTATTTATCTTTTGTGTTATGAAAGTTATATGTATTAAAAATAACATAACAGTTTTATTGTATTTGTAGGGAAGGTATAAGAGGGAAGGAATAAGAAGGAGAGAAAAAAGGGGGTTCCCTATGGATGTCTTTGTTAAACATCTGATGTGTATGGGGAGGTGAAGAGGCAAGAACCTCCATGTATTTAAAGTCCCAACCATACCTGTGGATTAAGCATATATTAAAAGCGGTATCAGCCAGTGTGACTGTCAATCTAAATCAGTCAGTTCTGGTAATATAGTCAAGCCAAGGGGCCCTGGTTATGGTGTATTTTTCAGATCGACCCCTATGGATAGCAGCTAGAATTTCCGTATCATAGATCTCTTTGACCTTAACACGTAACTCAAATATTGTCACAGGTCAGCGCAGAGCAGAGGGCCCAGCAGACCAATATGTGCCAGGCAAAAAAGGCATTGTTAGTTGGATCTACAAATAGAGGGCAGCGTAGAAAAATAAATTTTGCTGCTTTCAAGACTTTTGTGGATGGAGAAATGGAGAACAATGGACAACTATCTACAGGATTTTGAGAGGCAGTGCACTCTGGAAGGGTTAGAGCAAGAACATTGGGCTCCGATATTAAGCAGCAAACTCGTACTCCCTTACTCCCACGACTATGAGCGGGTAAGGGACATCTTGCTAGCCTGGTATGCTGTCACCCCGGAAGTGCAGAAAGTTCAGAGGATTGAGAAAGGGGAGCCGAGACTCCTATGCGGGATGGACCTTCCAAAAGCATCGGGCGGCCAACAACTGGATGAAAGTCTGTCAGCCAAACACATTCGGGGGTGCTTTACAATTAATATTATTGGAACATTTCTTTGATCACTCTCCTATGGAAATCAGACACTGGGTAAGGGCTCAGAAGTCGGGCACAGTTGAGGAAGCCGCTCCCGGTTGGCCGATCAACACTAAGATGGGCGGAAAATGAACCAGGTGGAGGGCAGCCAGGTTTTAAGCTTTCCTATCCACCCCCAGGGCCTCCACCCCCCACATACACACCAACAATGCCTTTAGCACCCATTCGGGGCCCTGATGCCCTTTGTTACAACTGCCAGCAACACAGCAATCTGAAACAGAACTTTCCCCACCAAAACCGGGGGAACTGGGAGCGTCCAGCACCACAACCTGCTCGGACTGCAGTCCATTGCTACAGCAAGGAGGCAGCCCCAACCCGCAAACAGTGAAGCATCTTGCATGAGAACAATCCTAGTACAGGCGGCCGGGGACAACCGAGAGCATCATCGGCAATGGGTTGCTGTTGATGGACAGGAAGCCAGAGGGCTAGGAGACACGGGCGCCACACTTACCCTTGTCCAATTGCATAATATATGAGCCTGCAATGGTACGGGTGGTGGGAGGGGCTATCCATAAACTACCCACAGCCCAAGTACAGTTAAACTGGGGGACCAGAGCCAAGCACTTGGACATGGGCATCATGCAGGAATTACATCATCTGCTTTTGGGGAATTACATCATCTGCTTGATTTCCCAGCTCACCCAGCCTGAACTTGAGGAGACGTATCCCGTGACGACTCTGTCCCAAGCCCATCGGGGAATCTCGCACTCTGAGGAACCGCCCTCCCTTGATCGAAGTCCCTACCCTGTTCTGGGGTACCCCTCTGGGTTTTGGGGAGGAACAGAAGGTAGATCCCACTCTAGAGGGGTACAGGAAGGAGGCAGCATCCCCCCAAGGGGACATTTTGCAGGTAGGGTTTGAGTGGAAGAAGGGTCTCTTGCACCGAGTGACAGGGGAAGTTGGGAGGGGGGCAGCGCGGATCCCTAAAAAAACAATTAGTAGTGCCCTTTAAATACAGGGTGGAGCTACTTAAGCTCATCCATGATATCAGTAAGTAGTTATTTCCCTGTCTCGCCTATCTTCCTTCAAAGATATAAAAAGAAGGGTATGAGAGGCAGAGGCAAGGAAAGTGTGGTCAGGTGGTGGTGCCAGCTCCACCAAGGGCTTGTACCCACCAATGAATTTATAGAGAGAACAGGAGGAGTCTCCCCTAGGAGAGATCTGCTGCTGGCAAATTCAAGAATAAAACAACTTATATAGAAAGCTAACCCACCAGTCCTAGAAGGTGTGGCAAATATAGAGAAGGGACAAAAATAATAAGAAGCAGGAGTGTATGCTTCTTATTAACTTAACATGTGTCCTTTGTAGAAAAAAATGTAAAATAAAAATATCTCTTTATTGGGTCCTTTTAAAATAAAGTAAACAAAGGAATACTGTATTGAGTCTCCCCCAAGTATGGCTAGTGATATGAAACAATAGTGATACTTCCTTTAAATCTATAGGTTTAGGCAAGAACCTGCGCAGGATAGAGTAATGCTTGGATCTAATATATAGATATAGAGATGTGTTGCACATAAATCACTATAGTGATATAGGTGTATGTTTCACATAAATCAGCATTTACTCTTAAATATTGGCTTCTATCCAGGAGAGATTAGCTATAATAGCGTAAAGAAAAGCGGGACAGAGAAGGAGTTCTTGAAAAGAAATTCTCTAAGCTAGTCCCTGGTTCTCCTGTAACACCTTCGAATGTGTTCTGTGCAAAGCCTAACTAATGCGGTTGTTCGTCTGCCTAAACCCCCATTGCCGTGCTATCTAGGAAAGAGCACACAGTCTGAACTTAAAATTGGTCTAAATACCCATAGTGAAATAAAGGTGTCCCTTAGTGAAAAGAAAAAGTGAGTGAAGAGAGCGAGCTGAAGCCCGACGCGCGTTTCAGTGTACAATGACACCTTCGTCACCTTCGTCCTTTCTACAAAGGACACCTGTTAAGCTAATAAGAAGCATACACTCCTGCTTCTTATTATATTTGTCCCTTCTCTATATTTGCCACACCTTCTAGGACTGGTGGGTTAGCTTTCTATATAAGTTGTTTTATTCTTGAATTTGCCAGCAGCAGATCTCCCCTAGGGGAGACTCCTCCTGTTCATCCATGATATCACCTTAGCTGGACATCTGGGTGTGCGGAAGACCAAGGGCTGGCTCACCCAGGCCTTCTTTTGGCCAGGCGTCACACGAGACTTGCAGGAGTATTGCAGGACATGTGATGCCTGCCAAAGGGTGAGACAGAGGGGTGACCATGCCAAGGTCAAACTTCGCCCTTTGCCCATAATTGTGGAACCGTTCCACTGGGTAGGCCACGTCCCCGAGCTACATCCTCACAGTAGTGGATTATGTTGCAAGATATACAGAGGCTGTAGCCCTTTCCAATATCGAAGCAGAGACTGTGGCAGAGGCCCTAGTAGCGTTCCCTCAGGAGATGATGTCTGATCACGGGACGCAGTTCACCGCAGCTGTGACCCAGCAGTTATGGCAGAGTTGTGGGGTCAAGTTCAGCTCCCCCTAGCATCCCCAGACCAACGGGCTCTGTGAGCATTTTAATGGCACCCTTAAACAGATGCTTAGGACATTCACAGAGTCCGATGGACACTGGGAAAGGTTCCTCCACATCTCCTGTTTTAAAAAAGTATTGGGACCCCAGGACCTCATACGGGAGCACTGGGAGGGACCCCTATCGTACCATATGTACTGGAGTTTCGGGACCAGTTGCAGACTCTCACTGAATCAGTTCAGGAGATCAGGTCCTGGAAATCGGCCAGAGAGTGCTGGACAAGACAAGACAAACTTCAAGTGGCCTGGCAAGGACAGTTCAAGGTGGTGGAGCGGATCAGCGACACCACCTACATAGTAGGGAAATGTTCTGATGAGAGGGTCAGGAGAGCCTTTCACGTAAACATGCTAAAACCCTACTTTGAGCGAGTTGAGGAAGTGGCGGCTGTATGCGCCCTGTCAAATGAGGATAGCAAAAGACTTCCTCCCCCCCCTCCCCAGGAATAATAGAGCAGGTAAAACTAAACCCCATACAGAAAGCAAGGCAACTCAACTCCTTCAGGAATATTGGGAAGTATTTTCCACGTTGCCAGGGTACAACACTGCTGCGGTCCATCGAGTGGAAACCCCTCTTCGGCAACAGCCATATCGTATTCCTAATGCAGTTAGAGCTGGAAGGAGATTCAAGAATGCTGGAGTTAGGGGTCATTGAGCCCTCCCAGAGACCATGGCCTTTACCGGTAGTGCTGGTTCCGAAGCGAGATGGCATGACTTGCTTCTGTATCGACTACCAGAAGCTGAATGACTGGACCATTACCGAAGCCTACCCCATGAACTGAACGATTGCATGGCGGTGAGGGAATTACTTGAGAACCATAGACTTGTGCAAAGGATATTGGCAATTCCTTCTGGACTCTGCCACCATCCCAAAGTCAGCATTCGTCATCCCATTCGGGCTATACCAGTTTAACCCCTTAACCCCTTAAGGACACATGACATGTGTGACATGTCATGATTCCCTTTTATTCCAGAAGTTTGGTCCTTAAGGGGTTAAGGACCAAACTTCTGGAATAAAAGGGAATCATGACATGTCACACATGTCATGTGTCCTTAAGGGGTTAAGGTCATGCCGTTTGGGATGAAGTATGCCCCGGCTACGTTTCAGCGGATGGTGGACCAACTCTTAGATGGGCTACAGGTCTTTGTGTGTGCTTATTTAGACGACATACCAGTCTACAGCAGCACATAGAAGGACCACCTGAAGCACGTGTCTATGGTATTGAAGCAAATTCAGGCTGCTGGTCTCACGCTGAAGCCCAAGAAGTGTCACGTAGGTATGGCCGAGGTACAGTACCTCAACTACTGGGTGGGTTCAGGCAAGCAGCGGCCCGAACCCGTTAAGGTAGAAGCGATCACTAACTGGCCCCAGCCCCGGACAAGTACTCACGTACTAGCATTCTTAGAGATGGCGGGTTATTATAGAAAAATTTGTCCTCACTAAGAGGTCCCTTACCAAGCAGGTAGTATGATCCCGGAGTGCAAAGCTGCCTTCCAGAAAATAAAGAGAGCGCTGAGCAAGGCACCTGTGTTGGCCGCCCAAAACTATGCTAAAAGAATTCTTGTCCACACAGATACCTTCATGTTTCGGCTGAGAGCCGTGTTGAGTCCAGGGGCGGGATGTCGGGATGGAGCACCTGGTGGCACATCTTATTTGCAAACTGATCCCGAGAGAAGTAAGCTATGCCACCATGCCTGACTCTTGTATGAACCTTGGAGAAACTCCAACCATACCGCTACGGTCATTCCTACACTCTGATGGCCGATCATAACCCCCTCGTATGGCTCAAACGCATGGCTGCAGACAACCCCCGTTTGCTGCAGTGGAGCCTGGCACTGGAGCCCTACAACTTTATGATGCAGTATAGGCCAGGCAAACAAAACACTTATGCAGACGGTTTATCCCGACTAACTGACCTGGAGCCTTAATTGTTCACCTGGACATCCCCGAGCCAATTTGGTAGAGTCTAGGCAGGCATGCTGATCGATGGAACTGGGGGGGATGCGATGTGACAAAACTACATACTTGGGGTACTCATTGTATATTGTTGTGGGTGGGCCCGTCCATGGCTACAGATCACTTTTTGCACCAGGGGCAGTAATTACTACATGGCCGCCATTTGGGATTGAATTTCCACATGGTAGCCCCAAAACAAGCCAGCAGGACTTGGTTGTCGAGTGTCTGGTTCCCTTTGGCAGACCTCGACCCCGCGACTCCCCCAGAACCTGATTCCCGGACATTTAACCCATTTCCCATATCTCTAAGGGAGCGTTACTCTACAAGGCGACTCCCAATAACCAATTGACATATCGCTATTATGGACACCCAAGGATCTTTCCCCTTTTTGGGTTGAAAGAGAGACTTTCGAACTGACCGATCGAGTACCTCGAACTTGTGGAACTATTGTGGCCATCCGCCTTGCGTGCGGTCGGTCAAACCTTTGAGACAATGGCGATTCTGCTGGATACCTGGGATCAGAGCACTATTTTGGCAGATTGGTTTCTCTGAACCCAGCTATATGGCCATGTAATATATGTGGGGGTTCGGGTACATTTTTATGTAATTTTTCCCTATTTTCATATGTTGGTATATTTTGCTGAGTCATGGTGACTCAGCATTTCATGTGAGCCAGTTGTGGGAGTTCCCGTGGGTGTGTAGGTTGTAACTCTGACTTGCATAAAAAGCGGCCATCTGGCCTGAATAAAACATTCTTGTGGTACCCTTCATCTAGTCTTGACTGATGCTTGGGTATGTGATTGCTGTGGTGCTGTGTTTCTTCTCCTTGCTCCTTAGGATTTCGGAAATGATTGACTCAGCACTCCAGGCAACAAGGGCTATAATCACAAAATCCCTAGCCAAGTTGGGAGTGCTGGAAGGAATGGGGTCTCGAGATACCAGAATTCCTAACACCCATTTCCACCCATCAACTAAGTCGGGAGAGCGCCAAGTATCAGAACTCTATCCCTCCAGGGTTATGTCACCTGTGCTCTCGAATGTAGTAATTCACAGGGGTCATGATATTGGCAATAAAGTCGTCAATGCAAGTCATCCCAAGGTCGTAACCCTTGTGTCTCCACCCGATCTTTGGTTTTACTTTTTTTTCTGATAAAGTGAGATAAAACAACTAGTTAATCATATTTCAATCTATTGTTGTCACAATTCTTAAAACAAAAGTCCAGCATTTAGTAAATTAGGAAGAACTGGAGTACATGAGGTAACTTTATTTTGCATTTGCATTTGCAATGCACTTACAAATTTAGTAGTGGTTTGTCAAGATTACAAATTGATTTAGCCCGCAGAACTGTGTCACACCTAGGACTAAGGATAACGTATAACCGGACCTTAGAATGGCCAGACTTAACGTATCCAAGAATAGTCAAAATACTTGCCGAGGTCAGGAACACAGAATCATACACAAGGATGAAGGAAAGCCAAAAGTCAAGGATTCCAGAATTCAGGGAAGTCAAAACTAAGCCAAAGTCAAATACTAGAAAATCAAGATCAGGAACGCACTCCCAGATTACCGTCAAGATGAAAACAAGACAGGTCAATGAGCAAGAGGAGAATTGGGTTTAAATGCTCCTCCTGTGGACTTGATTGGCCATGACTGGTCTTTGACCCCAAAAGAAATGACCAGGTTTCCATGTGCATGATTGGTCCTCGGCACGACTTTTCCTGTCAGGACGGTAATGTTGCTCGGTACAACCTTTCCTGTCATGACAGTAAATGCCATTAACCATATTTTTATGTGTAGATGAATATATTACATGGTTGATGTTAATATAAAACTTTTTGTTTCATTTAGAAAGTGACTAAAACTTAAAAGCAACTTATTTGTTAATTTTCAAAGAAGCAAGGGTCATTTTTAAAATATACTTGTAACTTTACGAAAGCAGCTTGTACTTTCTAGACGAGCTTTCTACTCTGACCAGATTCCATCTGATAAAAACTAGAACTTTTATTCTAATTTGGTATTAAAACTAGAGACACTTATTACAGGAACAGTATGATCAGTGTTGGGGAGAAATGCAATCCATCTTGAAAAGTACATTATGTGTTCTTAAAATTCCTATTGTAATAAAAATAACTTTTTCCTTTGTAAGGGAAATTATTTTTAAAGTTTATTAACTCTTTTAAAATAAATGTGTAAGGGCACCTATTTTAGATTAAACTTGTAGATAGAAGCCTACATTATATTCTATGTTTAAGTTATTCAGTTAGAAATAAATCTCTACTTACATAAGGTGAATATACATTGTTATATCGACTTGTGCAGGTTGAAAATGTTGATTCTTATGAACTACTTCGGCAGAAAAAAATATTCGGGTAGGCAGAAATTATTTCATACCACTGTTCAGATCAGCCTAATTTTGGTTAAAAAAAATATTCAGAAAAGCTATTCAGGCAGCAAGAAAAGCAGGAAAATGCTGACTATGACTGTGCTGACACAATATTGCTTAGCCTAATTCCTAAACAATATCAGGCATTTTTGCTATTCCAATTTAATTTATAGAATTGATAGATTGATAGCTATGCTGCTCTGCAGATCCACTCACTACCTATATTATTCAGCACTATCTTCCTGATAAAAGAGAACTGCCGGGGAAGTACATATTGAATAGTAAGGGTCTTTATCAGGTCCTAATTTCTTACCACCACAATCACCAGAAGAAAGATTTTCATTCCCCCACATATTCAACAAAAAACATATGTTTTAACAAATATACTGGTAAGGTACTCTCAGACGAGGATCAATGACAAAATGCCAGTCAATCTACTATCTCCATTTCAAAGTTGTCTCAAATGCTAAAGGCAGTAGCTATCAATTAGTCTAAACCTAGTATTACACTAGAATCAATGACAAAGGTTGCCTCCCATTCTGAGAAAGGTAAAGCAAGGGAAAATGCATAATTGCTGGTCTTCCTCCTTCAGTAGCTGATGTCAAAGTGTCTGGCAGAATCCGGGTTTGAAGTACAGTTGTTTTATTGCTTCTCTTTTTTCCCCTCTATCAGTCATTGATCTGTTAACAAAAATTAACATTTAAATTAGTATTTTGTTCAGTCACCTGATCGGCCTGAATTCGGCAAAATTGCCGTTCGGACGAAACAAATCTCGAAGTCTAATGGTATATAATTTTCTCAAACCATTGCCATTTAAAACCTATACCTTACAAGAGAAAGGTGACTGATTTGTAGCAGTACTGCTTGCATATTAGCTCCTATTTATTCTGTGAAAACATAATATAAAATCATACATAGCTTGAACTTTTTATAGAGTGAATAAATTGCATCCCTAAACCTAATAGTGTTATGGCTCAGAAACTTCTATTAGAGAGAAAATCTAATAGGTTTACACATAATGGAAGTGCTCAAGTTAACACAAACACATTTGACACTCATCAAAACTCTGTTACTATATGGAACTTTTCATAAGGCTGAAAATCTGACTACGCTAAACAATTCAAACACAACCAAAATAAAATCGATTTAACAGTGAATATGCTTTCATCAATAAGTTAATAGTTTCAGTAAAAAATACATCAATATATACAAAAATGTATCAATTTAGGAGCTGAAGTGTGCTATTTATAATGCTTGCAAACGGCAGTAGTAACACACTGCCACCTACAGGTTATTATGCCTGGTAAACATTAAGCTAAGAAAAACATGAAATATTTTTTAAACACATAACTTGTCTTTGATACTTTGCAATAATGGCAATATAAAAGTGAAATATAGTAAAGTGGCAAATTTAGATTGACACTAAAGTTAGCCTTGTGTCTGATGTAGGGTTTAATATTGTATATACTTACAGGTGCACATGACTTAACTGCCATTTTTCTGTTTTTCTTCTTATTTGCAATGTGTGCCCTGATTGTGCCTGGACTAAACTGGAGTGTGATGTCTCTTGTTAAATCTTATAATTGACGTCTGGAAAAAAATGAAGCATGACACGGAAAAAGGTTAACACAAGTTATAAGTGATTTCCAATGTTTTATTCTAAGGTTTCCATAGTATTGGCAGTTTCTCTTTAAGTTTTCTAGTAATGGCTGTCTCTTGCAGTACACTCATTGAATACAAGCTAATACAAAGCAGGAGTTATTTCTTTAGATCAAACGCATTGATTCTATTTGATGTGATATGGAATGTGAAATTATATTAGACAATATTTCAGTATCTGTCAGTTGGTTTGATATACTATTACAATGTACAATTTTTCAATGTTGCTATATTTGGCACCATAGGACACGAACAATTAAATTAAAATTATATTTTCTCGCAAAGCTAAATATGCTTTGTAAGCAGCATCCAGATACTCTTCAGTAAATTTAGTAAGGTTATAATGATTGGTTGCCTAGTAACCTTATGGACTAAATCATGTATTGCCCTTAAACAAGCAGGGAAGATTTGGAAACCTATGTTGGCATAAATTAATATAAAGTACATTGCATGATATCAAGAGAGGTAATTTTACTTTGTCAGTTATTCAGCTCTCTATTGTTAGTTACTTAACTGCTACACTAAGATGCATATGATTATGTTATCTAGCTACTTTACTTGGGAGGGTTATACTGATCAAAATGATCAGGCTGATGTCCGGTGATACAAAAAAAAAAAAATAGCAATGTGCAGATGTTGCTTCCCTGATGGTCCCAGGTAATGTTTTAAGTTTTACCATATAAACCTATTTATATAAAAAAAAACCTTTATATAGACATAAACAAATACTCAATTTTCATATCTGCTACTGGTTTTAATGTTTTAAATATGCAATCTTTTAACTTTAATAAAGTATTTATATATCCAAGGACAATGATTATCTATAGACTTGTGCATGAACTGAAAATTTGGCTCTTCTGAATTGTTTTTGTAAAGGCTTGGTGGGGTGGAGGACACCCTAGGTCCCCACCTTTCATATTATTTAATAATCCCCTGATTAATTTAGTTTTGGCACTACTGTGTTAGCACGGGAACACTATTTCTCCCCACTTTATTATTTACTTATAGTTCCATCATGTGTCAGGTCCTCTCTTTATTGTTTTAGCCACTAGGCAGCAATAGCTTTATTGTATTAGTGACTGGGCAGCAGCTGCAAGTCTTTTGATTACAGTGAATAGTCACTGACGGCTCACTGACTGCATTGTGGGTAGGGGCATGAGGAGGGTTTTGATCCATCCTTAAAGGGACACTATAGTCACCAGAACAACTACAGCTTATTGTATTTGTTCTGGTGAGTAGAATCATTACCTTCAGGCTTTTTGCTGTAAACACTGCTTGTTTCAGAGAGAATGCAGTATTTACATTACAGCCTAGTGATAAATTCACTGGCCACTTCTCAGATAGCTGTTAGAGATCCTTCCTGGGTCATGACTGCCTAAAATGCATCCAAACATTCAGTATCTACTCCCTCTGCATGCAGACACTGAACTTTCCACATAGAGATTAATTCATTCAATGTATCTCTATGAGAAAATGCTGATTGGCCAGGGCTGTGTTTGAATCATTCTGGCTCTGCCCCTGATCTGCCTCTTTGTCCCTCTCAGCCAATCGTATGGGAAAGCATTGTGATTGGATCAGGCCACCACTTCTGATGATGTCAGCAGACAGCTTGTTTTTCTGAGGCAAACAGGATGCAGATCTACAGCTTAAGGCATGAATACAGTAAGATTTTGCTATATTTATGGAGGCAAGAGGGGCCCAGGGGGGCTAGAAGGTGGTTTTAACACTATAGGGTCAGTAATACATGTTTGTGTTCCTGACCCTATAGTGACCCTTTAATTTAAAACGGGGTCATCGGCTTTTATAAGTTGCCTAGTGTGACGAGACCAATCTCGCCACTGTGCATTGGAGGAGCCTGGTTGCCTGCCTGCTGTCTTTTGACTATGGACCGGCATTTAAATACGTTATTTTCCTATGCAGAAAGGTCTATGCATGTATTTCTGCCATGGTGTTCGGTAGATTCTCGGATTTACTGAATGAACTCATTTAACCCAGATAGCTATGCCATGGAGCCTATTTGTGTAATAAAATACTTTGACTCCATGGCAATTGAACTGTATGTGTGTGATCTGAGCGCCATTCAGTAATAATGTGTGCTCAGACATAAGCTATCTGGGGATATGTTGCATGTCTGTATTTTATGTAATGAATGTAACCTTGTGTATTTTAGTGTATTTTACTGTATTTTGCTACCATGTGGCTAATGGAGTTTTGCCTCTGTCCTTGGAGATAATTGGATTACTTCTCATATCATGCAGAGTTAAATTCAACCCATTTGGGGAAGGAAGTATCAGGGAGCAGAGCTTCCACATTTAAATGATTTCATTACAAGAAGGGATCCAGTAGCTCCCTCGTTGTCACTAAACAAATGATGAATGAGCAAATTACATTGTTGAATGTTTGTCCATCAAGCTATTTATTTTTCTTTATTTCATTTGAATTGCAATTAGTTAATTTGTGATGTGTACGAAAAACTAATTGGCTGAAATTTGGACAAATTAGCATTTATTCAAAAATGTATTAGATATATAACAATATTCTACCACCCCTCTTTCACCAGGCCTAGTAGTTTGCAGGTAATGGTGCAATTATGGTGAGTTAGGAACCCTGTGGATTGGATTAACTTTTTAGGTCTTAAATATTTTAGAAATACTGAGCTTCAAACAGGCTAAACTGTGGCTTATGTTTAACCCAGAACTAAAAAGTTAAAGTGTAGGTGGATGATATGCATATTTCAAAGCTCTTTATGTCCACCTGTCAATCTATTCAGATCAGAGTTTTCTGTGACTTGTAGTTTAATTATAAGCTTTATATTTTTAAATGCTATTAGCAGTCAACCCACAGACATTTTTTCTATGCTTCTGATGATATGTACAGGGCAGGGCAGGTGCAAGGATTTTTGGCTGCATAGGCAACAACGGATTTTGCCGCCATCCCACCCACACACACATTGGGTCCCTGGGTACTAATAGACATGTATAGCCACCTTCCTGCTGCTGGAAGCAACAGCAAGAAACCTCTGGTTAGTGCCACTGAGCATCACGTCTCTCATTGGCCCTCAGCTGAAGTCTCAATCAGCGAGGTCCTACATGGCTCAGCTTACCTCAGTGGCAGGAGTCTCTGGTAGCAGCCTTTTGAACATTAAAACCCTTCCTAAGCAATCACATTGTCCTGAAATTCACCCCTTGCCTCATAAAAATTGGAAGACCTAATTTCTATTCAACTAAAACCCTCCCATAGCCCCTTCCAAGTTTCTTATGTGCATCCAATTGAAAGAGTTTCCTGTTTTTTTTCTGTGACACTTGCAGAGGTACAGTCACACAAAACTCACTCACAGATAGGGACACACAGGCATACAAACACTCAGTTACACAGGAATATAAATTCATAAACAAATATGGTAGACATAAATTCAGACAAATACGTGACACATAAATTCAGACATATACATAACAAATACATACAAACACATTTAGTCTATATTCTTATAGTCAAATACTCACTATCAGGAATACTCTCATTCATAAATATGCATTCACAATCATACTTACACAATCACAGATGCATAACTATAGACACACTCTTAGATATATACCTATAGAGACATTCAGAGATGCACAAAACCATGCAAACACACTCAGATACAGACTTACAATTATGCATGCTGGGACATAAACACTCAATTATACATTTATACTCTGACACACACAGACAACGCACAAATTCACACACCCAGATACCCACACACAGTCACTTGTACAGACACAAGATCCACTCTCCGTCCATGTAGCTCCTCAGCACACAACGTACATTAAGTACCAGCAGTGTCAGATCCCTGCTAATACTGGGAAAATTCAGGTATAATTCAATAGTTTTGGCTCCTCTCTGTCTTTTAGGTCATTGTTAGTGGCCCCTGATTAATCAATGAGCTGGGTGCACCAATCGAAGTAAATTCTTCTCACAGCCCTCTAAATTGTAGCTAAATGACTGTACTCAACCAAGGTAATTTTCTCAGAATCCAACGGGCTACCGAGATTCTTTGAGAGAGATTTGCTGAAGCTAAAAATATTCTGATTAGGTCTTCCTGCATACCCCCCTGACAACACTTGTTGGCGCTAGGCTGTGCATGACCGATCACCACGTGCAGTGAAAGCACACATATCTGCAGTATGAGATGGGGATCATGCTGTGATTACACAATATGGAGTGCTCACAAAGTGGTCTGTGCTGTCTAAGCAGGGGAAATCCCTCTGCTGGTGTCATTATATCATTTATATCATTTTAAAATTCTGATATCATAAAATAATATTTTCAGTTTTATGACTAGCCAGAGATTGTTTTTTTTTCCTAGTGTTTTAACAACTTAGTGCTTAACATTATTTCATTAAAATTATATAGATGATATTTTACTAAGATATCCGTTTTGGATTTACCACAGCACTGCTGAGAAATATTGATGAAGGCCGTGTTGCTTTTTAATTCCTTTAGGGATATACATGATAAGCATCTAAAATTGCATTGTTTGTTCTACTGTTTTTTGTTTGTTTTGTTTTTTACAAAACAGGCCAATTCCACTTCTACAAAAAAACAACAACAATTATTTAGCATATACATAGAAGACAATTAGATAGAAATATATATCTATCCTTAAGACGTACAGCTTTTCAGATTTTATGATATTTTGTTTTGTTGAAAATTCAAACATAGATAACTATATAAATGTGAAAATACCCATTTTTTTCACTGTAGTAAAAGTGCTCTTATTTTTAAAGGAACACTATATGGTTAGGAACACATACATGTATTCCTGACCCTATAGTGTTAAAAATACCATCTAGCTCCCCTGGACCCTTCTTGCCTCTCTAAATATAGTAGAATCGTATTTGTTTTCAAGTCTGCAGCTGTTGCCTCTGCCCTTGACCTGCCTGTTATCTGCTGACATAATCAGAAGTGTTGTTCTGAGTCAATCACGATGATTCCCTATAGGATTGGCTGAGAAAGAATGTCAAGGAGGCAGATTAGGGGCAGAGCCAGCACAGCACAGTCATATCCAATCAGCATCTCCACATGAATTGAATCAATGTGGAAAGTTCAGTATCTGCATGCAGTGTGCAGCACTGCCTCAGGAAGCACCTCTAGTAGCTTTCCGAGGAGTGGCCAGTGGAGTTATCCATAGGCTGTAATGTAAACATTGCATTTTCTCTGAAAATACAGTGCTTACTATAAAAGCCTGAAGGGAAGGATTCTACTCTCCAGAACAAAAACAATAATCTGTAGTTGTTCTGGTGACTATAGTGTCACTTTAAAGATCATACTATTAACACCTATCTCTAACCTATGCTCAATTAATATCAGAGGTGGCTCTAGACTTTGGACGGCCTTTGGCAAAATTTGAACATGAGGCCCTCACTGACACCAATAATGAAACAAAATACAAACACTAATAAAATAAATTGTCCGGGGCCCTGGTTTCTAGTGGTGGGGACTCCTTCCTGTTTACCCTTTGCATGTGGCACTGTTTCCAGCCAGCGGGTGCTGGCATATCACTCTGCACACACAGGGCCGGCCTTAGGCATTTTGACGCCCTGTGCGAAAAATCTTCACAGCGCCCCCCCCCCCCCGTCCATCCATGTATGCTGTAATGTTTGTGTTGTCTGTGTATGTGATAGTAGGTGTGATGACTGTGTGTGATATGTATGCTATGTGTGATATTTGTAATGGGTGTATTAACAGTGTGTGATATGCGTGTATTGGTTGTATGTGACACACACACACACACAGAGTCAGACGGCCATACACACACACAGGAAGACATCCACACACACACACAGGCAGACAGTCATACACACACACACACAGACACACAAAGGCAGACAGTCTCACACACACACACACAGACACACACAGGCAGACAGTCAGTCATACACACAGACACAGACAGCCATACACACAGAGGCAGACAGCCATACACACAGAGGCAGACAGCCATACACACAGAGGCAGACAGCCATACACACCGTGGCAGACAGCCATACACACCGTGGCAGACAGCCATACACACCGTGGCAGACAGCCATACACACCGTGGCAGACAGTCATATACACACACACACAGGCAGACAGTCTCACACACACAGACACACACAGGCAGACAGTCAGTCATACACACAGACACAGACAGTAATACACACAGACACACACAGAGGCAGACAGTAATACACACAGACACACACAGAGGCAGACAGTCATACACACAGACACACACAGAGGCAGACAGTCATACACACACACACAGGCAGACAGTCATACACACAGAGGCAGACAGTCATACACACACACACAGGCAGACAGTCATACACAGACACACACACACAGGCAGACAGTCATACACAGACACACACACACAGGCAGACAGTCATACACACAGACATACACAGGCAGACAGTCATACACACACAGACAATAATAAACACAGGCAGAGAGTCACACTCACCTGACAATCCCACAGTTACCTGTGGAGTTCATTGTGGAGGCAGTGCAGCTCCTGGTGACTGTTTGGTGGGGAAGCAGGGACTCCTTCCTGCTTCCCCTGCAGCCGTTTTCCGGCGCTGTTAGCTCCGCCCCCGCCGCACGGTAAGCTCCGCCCCCGCTGCAAATTTAAAAAAAAAATAAATAAATTTTTTTTTTTTTTTTTTTTTTAAATCCACGGCGCCCCCTGCTCCATGGCGCCCTGTGCGGCCGCACAGCTCGCACACCCCTAAGGCCGGCCCTGTGCACACACCACCTAAACTCTCAGTCCGTCTTGCAGGGCTGCCATCATAACATGTGTAGTACCTTACAAACACAGTTACTGAGCTCCCACCAGCTCACACTTACACTTGTGATTTCAGGCACATTGATACACATTCACACACACACATACATTCCAGACATATTTGTTGGGACACACACATACCTAGACACAAACTGCCAGACACACACAGTGATTCTCAATTCCAGAAAAACTGACTAACATACATACATGCCTGAAAGCCATACACAGGCAAACATAAACACAACCAGTGCCAGGAACACATACACTAAGAGACTCAAAAATACACTAACTAATAGACACACATACACAATAAATGACAAAGACAATCTCTAACATAACAAATAGTGGAATTTAAGATGTTTTAGTCACCCTACTCTTTGCCTATCTTTTGCCAGGAGTTCAATGGTAATTCAACACCAACTGCTGACTGAACTCAGTGGGCTTTGATGGGCATTTTCTGTCTTCCCGCATGTTTTCCTTTATGCACTGGAAGGAATATATCAGACATCATTTTCTCTGAGTGTGGTCATACTTGGGGAGAGGCTACACTTTGTTAGGGGTCTGTGCCATCACAGGATTCTGCAGTGTGGTCTGGTGCCCAATAGGACAATGTAGCATTACAGGGCTGCTTGCAGACCCTACAGCATGGCCTTTAATAGATTATGGGCAGCAGAACCAATATCAGTACCCTTAAAAGCCCTGGAAACCTCTGCTTACAAGTAGTGTCTTCCTCTCTCTCTCTTTCAGCTCCATCTCCTTCACATCTCCATCTCAATATCTCTCCTTCATATCCTTCATCCCCTTCTCCCTTTCTCCCCCTTGCACCATCTCCCTCTCTCCCCTCCTCTCTCATGCCTAAACTCCATCTCCCATTTACCTCTCAGTGCTACCTCCCTCTCTCCCATGCAGCGCAGTCTTTCCCTCACACCCAACTATATTAACCTCTCACCCCTCAGCTAGTCCCCCTATAGATTCATCACCCTCCACAAATCTCCTTTTTCCTCTCTACTCCCAATGCTGTTTGTCTCTCTTCCCGAGCACAATTAATTAATTGTTAGGTCAGTGCTACTGACTATTTGGAGCTGCATCACCATCTAAAAACCTCCATAAAAGAGCAGCTTCCACAAGATGTGATAAAGCCTTTCTAAGGGAGGGGAGGACTTAAAATATTATTTACTGCTCTATTCCTCAGTAGTTTCCTGATATAATGCAGTATGAAGGAACAGGCCAGTGAGGGCAATCAAGTACAAACTAGCTACTTTAGATACAACCTTCGCCCAGGCTTTCAACAATTTCTTGGGGTCCACCTGTAATATTATCTGATGCTCTGAACCTATGCTGGTGCTCCCTTTTCCTTGCCTGAATCTGTGGTAGAACAAGGAGTGGCTGGCTACTGTTACTCCTCACACCTCCTAATAGTGGATGGCTATCTAGTGGTGGTTCTCTGCTGCCTGTCCCATGCTACATGCCCTGCACTCCAGTTAGGTGAGTTAGGCGGCAGAAGGGCCCCAGTGAACCCTTCGGTGCAATGCCTTAGGTGACCATTTAAATAGCCTAATAAGAGAGCCACCTATGATTAATATATCTGCACTAAGTGCATTTTTAGCTTACATGTAAATCGAGGTACATATGTTATTGTATAAGTGATGTTACGCAATGCAAATGGTTTGCCTTTGGGTTATCCTTTAAAAATGTATCATTATAGTTAAAAATGATGTTTATTACCTAATATCAAGATTGAATTTTAATTCCAAGAGCCAACTTCATTTAGTCATAGCACACTTTGATGTACCTGAAATAAAAGTGCTTGCTCGGCTAATTCTTTCCTGATTTAATAGTTTGGCCAGTCTTCAACAGTAATGCAATCCAGATATTCAAAGTAGTTTTATATGGCCTTCTATCTTGCACAGTAAATTAAAATGTTCCATTAACTAAACAAATTCCTCATGCCATAAATCAAGATACACTAAGTAAATCACAGTTAGTGAAAACAAAATTATAATTCTTTCACACTGATTAAGTAGAGGAAAGAACTTGTGAATTATATCATATTTAATGGAAACAGTATGATTATTAAATACCCGTAACTTCTATTTTAAACGTATGGCAATGCTGTGGTTTCTTTTACTAAGTTATCTATGTGTGTATATGCAGGCATATGGGGAAAAACCATCTGGTAGACTTTTAATTAAAAACAAAAAGAACTTTGTCACATATAAAAAATCTTGCAGGCTATTTTTTTTCAATGTTTGTAATGTTACTTCTAAAAGCACATATTTATTCTTGCTTCATTCTTTTTGTATTAATAAATTATTGATGAATGTTCATATTAAAAACAACTGGGATAACCTTTTGGTCCACTCGTATGTTATTTTAGTTGATGTTTATTAATTCGTTAAATCTTGCATACCTCTAGCTCCAACATTCGGCAATCTGCATGTCTATATCAACATACTGTCACTAAAAAAAAAAAATGTGCACTGTTTTCATGCCATAACTGTATAGTAACTGTGTAATGCTTCGCTTTCCAAATGCTGTTGTGGCGAGGAAAGAGGTCTGTTACCTTTCATGCACGCAAAAATAAAGAATTCAAAAAAAAAAAAAACAACTGGGCACTTGAAGAAGACAATGGAACATTCTGTAAAAAGTAACTTACTAAACCTAACTCTTTTTACAACACACATCCATTGACAAGCACATTGTGACTATTAAATAATTCACCAAAGGATGGCTATTGAACTGAATAAAAGAGTCCATTGTGCAGCACTGTGATTTTCAGGGTTATTCACCAAAGTGAGCATAGCTGGGATTTTTAAATTAATTCAAGGTAAATATAAAAATGCAACAAGAAAACACTGGTATTTCCCAGCCAAGCCCCCTATAAATTTCAATATTAAATCCTAAATGTAGTAAGACTACTTGGTAGTGTATGACAAATTGAAATCATTATTAGACACTGTGATTATTAACAAGAAAATTTAGTAATTGGAAAAAAATGATGTTTTTTTAAACATTCATGTGAAAATTTGCTTCCATTCAGAGTTTCAGAGAGCAGTAAGGGGCTGCAAGAAGCAGGAAAGGACAGCAAGAAGCAGGAAGGGACAGCAATAAATCTGTAGGCTGCCCCCTATGCCTCCCTTACCTGATCTGTAGGCTGCCCTCGATGCCTCACTTACCTGATCTGTATGCTGCCACCATCCTTCACATATCTGATCTGTAGGCTGCCCCTCCATTCCTCACTTACCTGATCTGTAGGCTGCCCCCCATGCCTCCGTTACCTGATCTGTATGCTGCCCCCATGCCGCACTTACCTAATCTGTAGGCTGCCTCATCACTTACCTGATCTGTAGGCTCCCCCATCCCTCACTTACCTGATGTGTAGGCTGTCCCCCATCCTTCACTTACCCGATCTTATGCTGCCCCCTCATGCCTAACTTACCTGATCTGTAGGCTGCCCCCCATCCCTCACTTACCTGATCTATAGGCTGACCCCCCATCCCTCACATACCTGATCTGTAGGCTTTCCCCCATCCCTCACTTACCTGATCTGTAGGCAGCCTCCCCATACATCCCTTACCTGATCTGTAGGCTGTCTCTGCAGGCTGGGAGTTGCTGGCTACACTCTGTGCTGCTCCCCTGCAGTTTCAGTCAGGAGAGAGAAGCAGGGATACAATGTAGTTTCCTATCCCTGCCTCTCTCCTCACACATCGCCACCTTCTGGCCGGCATCAGTAGTGCAGTGTATTCTGAATCTCACAAGAAAAATATTGGCACAAGCTGAAAAATCCAGGGGGGGGGGGCAAGTGCCCCCCCTTAACCCACTGCAGACGCCCATGGTGCTGTGTGAAAATGTAGAGAGACAGCATGGCTGGGAGGGAGAGCAGAGTGTGTGTGAGCCTTACTCTGCGCCAGACTCAGCCAGTTCCCAAGGTTCTGTATGTGTGAGCATATGGAGTTAAAGTGAAGGACAGAACAAGTGTTGATATGCAAGGTAGAGGCATGGGAGACTTCTCCCATTGCATCTATTATTTAGGGGAGGTGTTACGGCAAGGGTGCATAGTTCATTATTGCACTACGGAATATTGTCCTTTAATGTAATTTGTGTAGTGCATAGATAACCTACCTGCCTGGTAGAGGTGGTATTGTCAATGTCAAAAGGGGTAATTTGATTGTATGGGAGGTCAGAAGGTTTATAGCCTTAATTCCTCTTTGAAGCTGGGACCCCCACAAAGGTCAGATGACAGAAGGGGTAATGTAAATTGCATAGAAATGTGAAAGGAGTCAGATGGTTTACTCTGAATGTCTGGTCCCAATATAAACTAACTGGCTAATACTTTATATGTTCCCATCTAAAGCTTGCATTTTATGTTAACTTTTCTCATTAGCTGACAAGAATAGTAAGAATTCCTATGAAGCCATTCTTTTGTGGGGACCTTTAAAGACATTTTAGAATGTTGTGCATACTTCAAAACATCAGGCACATTTAGTCTGTCTGTAATTATAATAAAGTACAATTATAGTGAATGATATTTCAGTTATTAGTTTTTTATAAATTTGTTGTTAGGAGGACATGTAGTTATCGTTGATACGTTTGCATACACGTCAATTATTGTTATGCATTGTTCAATTACTTTGAAATACAACATGATACATACAATTGCTGTATTGAATAAAGCATTTGCAAACAAACATTTTTGACCATAATTTATTTTTCTGTTGAAATTTGGAATCTATTAACAACAACAAACAAACATCAAAACATTTTAACTCTGGTAACAGTGGTAACTGAATAGCAAGTCTTCCACTGACGTCCATTGGTAAAAACTATTTGATAACAAGATGGAAACTTTTCTCTTATCTTTTGAAGTCCTGGGGGGGACACATGGACAATATATATTTTTTTAAATAGTGGGTGCTCTGCACTATCTCATAGTACAGCGTGACCACAAAATAGTTATCTTATAAATTGTGTACACACACATAACTATTGTTATATTGTTAAAATGCTTGCTAACTACACTGCC
Source organism: Pelobates fuscus (assembly GCF_036172605.1). Taxonomy (NCBI): domain Eukaryota; kingdom Metazoa; phylum Chordata; class Amphibia; order Anura; family Pelobatidae; genus Pelobates; species Pelobates fuscus. Next base: position 235,107,131 of record NC_086321.1, on the reverse strand, counting down.
ATGTCAGACCAGAGCAGGCCGAGGCAACAGGGAGTGAGTTAGGTGCTGTTTACACCTACTGCATACTATATAGTTATATCGTGAGCACGCTGTCCTATCCCATAGGTACAATTTAGTAGATCATGCCCACAAAATAGTGAAAGTTTGCGGTCAAGATTGTTTGGACTGAAACGTTGATATATGGATTATTATCTTTTGACTAAATAAAGAAGAATGTTATTTGGAATACCCTTAGTGCCTGTCATAATCAGAGCTTTACTATTTACCAAGCTTGGCAATTAAAACAATACAGTATGATATTAAAATAGAACCGTGCTGTAAATTTGTTACAATAATTAAGAGCAAGGCAATGCATGTGTACTTGTGATCATCTTGTATATTTTATAACTGTAACTCTCTAATAATTCTAACAGCATTGTATATAGAGCATTCCTCCCAGTGGACTTCAATTTCTACCACATTACAATACAGTTGTTGGGAAATTAGAGCTTGAGATGAAAACAGCATGAACACTGGCAATCTCATTGAGAAGCACACAGATTAAATAGGATTTTAAAGAGAATTGCAGCATTATCCCAGGAGCTTGCCCTTCCAATGTTTTAAGGAACAATGACAGGATATGTTGGGGGAATTTGAGCCTGAACTGTCACTGGCTACATTGCACTTCACTGGTAAATAAATGGAGGAAGTCAGTTTCTAATACTCCAGGTGCAGAATCTGTCACAACTGTTTCATTTACATGATACTGGTAATAATACTAATAGGAATTAAAAACAAGAATACAATTCATTTGGAGCAGGAACTAATATGTCATGCCACTTGTAATTTTTAATGGTATTATTTGAAAGTAAATATGTAGGGGTTTTGATAGGTTATTTTACATTCTATTTTTTCTAGGGCAAGCTGTTTAATGACATATTACACTTACACCACCGACCCAGTAATTAGTATATTTTGTAATTGTTACATTTCCAGTCATGAAAGATGTTCAATTATATTTCTGTTACAGTTTAATTAATTGCTTTCATGGGGCATTTCATTATAAATATACTTCATTAAATGTCAACTGCATTGCATAGCCCAATGGCAATCAAATGTTTTGTTAGGTTCATGATTGTTCACGTTTGTTCTTAACATATATATATATATATACCCCTCCCCCTACTTTTGTCCTTCCCGCTCTAGAGGCCTTTGTTTGGACCTTGCACAATTGCTGTTATGTCAGAAGGGGCATGGAAAGCAACACTTGGACCTTCGTCAGGTACTTGATTTCAATAGGGCATTACTCTATCCTAATTCTCCTTGACCTTTCTGTGGCTTTTGACACTGTTGATCATCAACAGCTTCTTCTCATCCTCCGCAATATCGGTCTACAAGATATTGCTCTCTTCTGGTGCTCCTCCTACCTCTCCCATTGCTCTTTCAGTGTTTCTTTCTCTGGCTCTGATTCTTCTCCCCAACTCCTCTCTGTTGGTGTCCCCCAAGGTTCAGTCCTTGGTCCCCTACTGTTCTCCATCTATACTGCCTCTCTTGGTAAACTCATTAGCTCCTTTGGCTTCCAATATCATTTCTATGTGGATGACATGCAAATCTATCTGTCTTATCCTGATCTATCCCTGTCCCTCTTGACTAGTGTCTCTGACTGCCTCTCTGACATTTCTAACTGGATGGCTGTCCACTTCCTTAACCCCTTAAGGACACATGACATGTGTGACATGTCATGATTCCCTTTTATTCCAGAAGTTTGGTCCTTAAGGGGTTAAACTCAACTTGACCAAAACTGAAATTCTGGTCTTTCCTCCCTCAAGTGTTGCTACTCCTTTGTCTGTTCCTTCTAAGTCAACAGTGCTACCATCATCTCCACCATGCAGGCTCTCTGACTAGGTGTTCTCTTTGACTCCAACCTCTCCTTCACGCCTCACATTCAGTCTATCACCAAATCCTGCCGTTTCCATCTCAAAAACACTGCGCGCATCCGACCCTACTTAACGCCAGATGCGACTAAGGTGCTGGCCCATTCCACTGTCCTTTCTTGCCTTGACTACTGTTATCCGCTTCTCAGTGGTCTTACATGATCCCAACTTATGCCGTTACAGTCCATAATAAATGCAGCAGCGAGGCTTATCTTCCTGTCCGCCCGCACCTCCCACGCCTCACCCTTCTGTCAGTCCCTACATTGGCATTCCTGTAAAATATAGGGCTCAATTTAAAATTCTGGTTCTTGCTTTCAAATCTCTACATAATGCTGCTCCCACCTATCTATCCTCCCTAATATACAAGCATGAAGACTTACATCTATCTTCTGTCTGTACTCCCACCTCTGATGCTTGCCTTTAAGATTTCTCGAGGGCTTCACCATTCCTGTGGAACTCACTTCCCTCCTCCGTTAGATGCTCAACCAGTCTCCACTCCTTCAAAAAATAATTACAAATCCAGTTCTTCATAAAAGCATATCAATTAAACTGTTAATAGCTCTGGACTGATTCCTCTCTTGCAACTGTCATTAATCTAATACTATCCTTACCTTTTGTGTCACTTTACCCCCACTCTTTCTAGCATGTAAGCTCATTGAGCAGGGCCCTCAACCCTCTGTTCCTGTGTGTCCAACTTGTCTGGTTTCAACTACATGTTTGTTCTTCCACCCACTGTAGACCGCTGCAGAATTTGTTGGCGCTACATAAATAATAACATATTATTAATAATAATAATAATAATTATTATTATTCATTAAAATAAATTATGCATAATAATTATAGGTGGTAGAGGAAGGCAGGGGATGGGAGATCGCCAGGTGAAGATTGTTTTGTGATGAGGCATTATTGTAACAATAGTTGGGATTTTTAGTGTTAGTTGTGAGAAACAAATGAGGGGAAATGGAGGTGTGCAGTGCCAATTTATCAGATGCACTAAAAATATTTCTTTAATTGAACTTAGTTCTTACATGTTAGTGAACCATAAACTCATGGGAGTGTTTTGAATCTTTAAATTAAATAATAAAATAAATGGTTTAACAGCAGTGCCTAGATACGATTATTAAAGACAGAAAGTATTTTTTCAAGCATATGTAACAATATGGATGCATTCACATTAACAGGCAAGATGTGGGGAAATTATCATAATATGAACAGTAGTGTGCAAGACTATGATTAAAACTCAAAAAATTGAGCAAATATTCTATGTTTTTCTTAGTCAACATTGCAACTAAGCCTCATAACATTTTCCTTCCCTTGTTTAGCAGTCAGACTATCCCTTTTAGAAACCAGTCCAAAAATACAAAATACATACATACAAAATAAGCAGCACAGGGGAAATCTGACTTCAAAGTCAGAAGGGAAAACAAAATTAATTTGAGGCATAGTTGTTATGCCGTCTTAGGTTGTCTAAGGAAAATCAGAATTTTAATTTTTTTGAAATAAACTGTCCAATTTCTGGAATATTTTTCGTCATATATCTAATCATCAGTACTAAACAATAATGGGCACTTGACTGGCTAGAAAATGATTGATTTCTCTACAGAAACATTAAATATGTATATTGCAGATGTATACACATGTTTACCCACTGCAATACGACATATTCAAGCCTCAGGACACAATAGTCCGACTTGTGCAGTAATATACATAACCATATTACTATCTTAAATTCTGATATCACTTTATCTAGATAAAGTATGATTCTGTATGTAATGTAGTAAATCATATCACTAAAATATTTAAGAACAATTAATGGAAAGTAGAGGATCCTGTTTAACAATTACTAGCTAAGAATTCTATTTAACAGTGGGTAAATTTACAATAGCCAAATGCTTTTGGGGCATATTTTTAAGCTGAAATTGGAATAAAAATAGTCACAAAACATACTATACCCTGATTTATACACTATGCTCTATGATCCAAACTAATGTTATTAATAGGGCTATTTAAGCTAACAGTTTGTTCATTCATATATTTTGAAAACAAGTTCCCTGTTTAACATTTTGCCTGTATATACTTGATTTCACTTGATTTTGCATTCTAATTATTTTTACATATATCATATGCCACCAGAAATTAGCTGACATTTTCACATATAGCATGTTCTATAGACATCAAGATATGCAGAATAAATAATGGCTCAGGCACTCTGGGATAACAAAAACATTATTTATTCTGCATATCTTGGAAGGGAGGCCTGGCCAGCCCTTGCTTTAGTGCACTTGGGTTATTTGGTGAGTTGGGTATCCAGTATGTCTCTACTATAGACATCAAGTAACATTTTCATGTGAAAGGAAGTATGTTGTGATTTCTGTTTGGTCTCCAGCTTTATAGGATTTCAAAAGGCTGGGTTAAATTACTTAAAGTGACCAGCTTTTGTGGATGCCAAAATAAGGGAATGAGATGTGCTTGGCAAATCTTACTTTATCTAGGAAACAATTGTGATAAACTGTTAAAATACACTCTAACCCCAAACCTTGAAAGATCACTTTGCTTATCAATTTTCTTTTTTTTTGGTTCAATGCTTGAGTCAGGAAGCCTTAGCCTGGGCCCCACTGGTAGGTGAGAGTATCAGAAAACAGAATGAAAAAAGAAACATAAATTATTTTGTTACGTTTTCTGAATGTAGCTAGTGATCAGCCTATCAGTAGTGCCCAATTCAAAACCTCCTGATAGAAGCATCAGACCAAGGAAGAACACTGATATACAGATCGATTAGGAGTCGTCTTCTAACATATGGGTTTAAGCCATTCGTTAATGGTTTAACTGCTTAAAGTATGATGGGAACCTACCAAGCCTTGACCCATAACAACTTAATTGTGTTGAAGTTGTTATCGTGTTCAGAGTGTTCCTTTAACTTTCAAAACAAGGCCAAAGCATTGAACAAACCTCACAAGCTCAGAGTACATGTGTGGATTGTGCTTGCTCTGACCTAAAGAGTGGAGAGGAAAAATGTGAGGTTGACAAGGAGGTGGACACGGAGAGTTGATCAATTGAAGGGGACAAAAATAAACTACACAATAGAGAAAGTAGGGAGGTGGGTAGGGCTCAAAGATATTGCATGAGGAAAGAAGGGAGGGAGAGCATAAATATTAATAGACAATTGAAAGAGCATATAGGGATATAGGCAGGGGAGGGCTGGCAGCCTTAGGCCTGGGGGGCAAAACCAGTCAAGTGGCCCATTGCGCCACCAAATCAGTTCACCATCCATGCCCACCTTTTTCTGGTTTTATAACGGATATTGATGTTATGCTAATCAGTAGCTCTTTGCCATACCCGCTTCTTCACGGCTCTGACTTTCAATGTTGTCAGAGCACAGGCTGAGAATCTCTGAGCCTGTGCTCTGACTCACTAACTGAGCGCCGGAACCACGAGGGAGAGGATATGATCTGACTGCACCTACTGCTGGTGCGCACCAGTGGACCACCAGCGAATCGTTTAAATTAAATATGCTGGTGTACCCAACTTGTGAGCTGTGTTGGCCGCCGGGCGCCTCTGTTGTCATGGCACCCTGCGTGACCGCACAGCTTGCCCACCCCAACGGCTGGCCCTGCTGACACACACTGATGTTACTACTTAGACATCCCTCAATATTAATACAGAGATGAGAGTAAACACCAATAAACTGTGGAAACAGAGCTGATCCCCCCAAATTTATAAAGGTTTGCTTAGAGGATTTATTCAAGATTAAATCATGCCTCCTCTCTCCCCCATGCGCTGCTCTGTAGGCTGGGAGGAAGTGAAGAGTAATCACAGTCTCCCAGCACAACGCCACCTGTGGCTGCATGGGGAACAGCTGTTTAATGTAATGCTTGCAGGACGGCCAGCTGCCGCAGAACCTCTTTGTTCCCGTCTCTGCAAAGGGCTCCAGGCACTGCTTGTTGTGAGTGTGAGCCACTGTAAATTAGGGGTAGAGGGCACTTGCACTGCAGTCAAGACGGGTCTGGGCAGGAGGAGAGTGCAGTGCAATCAGTGCACTCCCCTCCTGTGGGTCACCAGTAGACTGGTGCACCTGCCCAGGATCAGAGCCGGTGCAAGGATTTTTGCCGCCCTAGACAAAATATAAATTTGCCGCCCCCCCCCCCATGTGACATCACAATGCCCCTCCCATATGATCTGCCATATGAACTAACGCCAGTGCTGCACACAGTGTGTGTTTACATTAAAAAGCCTGCAGGGACCAGCTATAGACGCCAGAACCACTTCATTAAGCTATAGTGTCCCTTTAATGTGAGGTAAATTATAGATTAGTGTCACTAATAATATACTAGATTGCCTACTTACAATTAGATGAGGATGATGATGGGCTGCAGTTTGGCTCCACTGGTCTGGTGTAGAACAGGACCTCTGGAGGCTGTTTGCAACTGTGGTCACAAAATTCAACGTTCTGGGAGAATTGGAAGCAGCTCCATTTTTTGGGGGCCTCTTACACAGCTCAAGGTCTGGGCCCCAGTGCCTGACGGTGAGTATGCCCATAAGGCCCACTCATAAGTCCACTTATATGTTCCACCCACCCATGAGCTCGCTCACAGGGAGTGGAGTGTGTAGGGGATGTGTTATGTGTTATCTAATATGTGTGCTTATGGTATGTAGTGTATAGGGATACCAGTTTGTGCAGGTGATGCAGTGTGTTTGTGTGTAGTGGAAGCAGTGTTTCTGGTTGTGTGTGAGGGATGCATTGTGTGAATCTGTGTTTGTATGCATAAGGGATGCAAGGTGTGTGTCTGTATGTGTGTGCATTGAGTGTAAGAGATGCATTGTGTTTCTGTGTGTATGTAAGAAAAACAGTGTGTGTGTTTGCATGTGTGTGTAAGGGTTTGCATTGTATGTTTCTGTGTATGTGTGCAAATGATGCATTGTCTTTGTGTGTAAGGGTTGCATTGTGTGTGAGTGTAATGGATGCATTGTGTGTTTCTCTGTGTGTAAGGGAAGCATGTTCAGTTTCTGTGTATGTATAGGGATGCATTGTGTTTCTGTGTATGTATAGGGGTGCATTGTGTGTTTCTGTGTATGTATAGGGATGCATTGTGTGTGTGTGTGTGTGTGTGCGCGTAGTGTTAAAGAGCTCCCTGTCTTGCCCCCTGTCCTATAGAGCTGTCCCTTCTAGCTCTCCCCTGCCCCTTAGTGGTCTCTCCTCTCCCCCCACCCTCCCCTAGGGTCTCTTCTCACACTCACCCACCCTCACTGTGCTCTTCTCATCCCCCCTCCACCCTCCCTGTGTTCTTCTCACTCCTCCCTCTGTGTGTTCTCACCCCCCCTGTGTTCTTCTAACCCCCCCTCCTCCCTGTGTTCTTCTTACCCCCTTCTTCTTATTACTCCCCCCTTCTTCTTCTTACCCCCTCTTCTTCTTCTTACCCCCTCTTCTTCTTCTTACCCCTTCCTTCTTCTTCTTACCCCATTCTTCTTCTTCTTACCCCATTCTTCTTCTTACCCCATTCTTCTTACCCCCCTTCTTCTTCTTACTCCCCCTTCTTCTAATTACCCCCTTCTTCTAATTACTCCCCACTCTTGTTCTTACTCCCCCCTCCCCTCTTTTTACTCCCCCCCTCCCCTCTTTTTACTCCCCCCTCCCCTCTTTTTACTCTCCCCCCCTCCCCTCCCCTCTTTTTACTCTCCCCCCTTCCCCTCTTTTTACTCTCCCCCCCCTTCCCCTCTTTTTACTCTCCCCCCCCCCTTTCCCCTCTTTTTACTCTCCCCCCTTCCCCTGTAGGTGGCCGAGCTGCACTCCAGTCCGCGGTCCCGGCCGGAGTGATAGGAAGGTGCTCAGTGTGCACCTTCCGGTCAGTCCGGCCGGGTACAGGAAACAGAAACTCCTGTTCCGCGCGGAACAAGAGTTTCTGTTTCCTGTACCCGGCCGGACTGACAGGAAGTGCACACTCGGTGTGCACCTTCCATCACTCCGGCCGGGACCGCGGACCGGAGTTCAGCTCGGCCACCTACAGGGGAGGGGAGGGAGGGGAGAAGCAGCTGCAGCCGTCTGAGCGCTCTTTACAGAGCGCTCGGCGGCTGCAGCATTTAAAGGGCCGGCCCGCCACGGCCGGTCCTAAAATAATTTCGGGCGGCCTGGGGGGCAATTGCCTCCCTGCCCCCCGGCCCAGCCCGCCCCTGGATATAGGGAGGTGGGGAGAGCTGGGAAGACTCGCATCAGGGAGAGGACAACTTTTACTGTAGACATACAGGCCTCTGCTTGTAGGTGCTCTCAAAGTGCTGCCTGCAAATGTATAAGCTGATTACATCCATAGAGGTCTTGGATGCCTAAGTCACGTGTGCTATTATGTCATAACTAAGGCACTCGATTGCTTATAATGATATTCTGAAAGGGTTACTCCACCCTTATGCGTAACACACATTCCCTACCGCCTTTCCTAAGCTCAGAGCGAGCTCAATCCATGAAGCCTGTGAGATCAGTCTAATCAAATGTTTTTCTTTGAGAAGCATTTGATTGGGCATTGGAGAGGGATATAGTGATGTAGTAAAACAATGAACAGGGTGTGAAAATTATAGGGGAAAACTTATTTTATTGTGTTATTGCTTGATTTTACATAAGTTTTAACTTTATTTAAGAGGGTTTTAAATGAATTAAGGTGGGGAATGACCAAGTGCCCAAAAGGCCCCATGAAGTAAAATATCAAACTAGTGAAAAAAGGATTGCAGTAACCATTTTATATACTTAACTGGGGGAAAAAATCCTTGGACATCTCACAGAGAATGTACAAGGATAAAATTCCATTGTTCAATAAGGTTCTAAGGAAGTTGCGTATGACATTTTTTTTTATTTAGCCGTTTTGTTGTGTGTGTCATTAATGCATCAAGCCATTGTGCTTCTCTTTATAGAGGCATCTGAGCACTTTCACCACCATGACTTGGAGAAAATATATGGGTGATTGCTTATAAAGTAGGAGTGGTCAAAAAAGAGATCCCCCAACTGCCACAGAACCACAACTTCCATGATAGGTAGCATGCTTTACAGCTGATAATGCAACATAAGTTCTATTTCTATAACATCTGGGAACCTACTTATTGATCATCGCATTAAAGCAAAACATAGATAGTTGGCATCTTTGTTTTGATTTGTAATGGGTAATAAAGAAATAATATATAAACACTAATATGTGAGGCAGAATAAATATACGTGAAAAGAGTGATATCCCTGGTGTACCTGACAATGACACCACAACAAATGCAAACAGTAAATAATATGGGAAAATCACAATACATGTAAAAGGAAATATAACGACCTGGAAAGGTGGATATATATGATATTCTGCTGATATATGGAGGAATCTGATGTTTTCAAATTCCTCCATATATCAGCAGAATATCATATATCCAACTTTCCAAGTTGTTATATTTCCTTTTACATGTATTGTGATTTTCGCATATTCTTTACTGTTTGTAATGGGTAATGCCTTGTTATCACTAACTTTTGCCTTTATATATGTGAATGGATAAACTGTCAAACTAATGTAGGAAAGGTAATGCAGATATTGGTTTATGGCCAATACTACAAATGTCCGTTCAATTTTAGTTTGACTGACTTTATTACAAATAAACACTTCTATTTTGTACATTTCTGCATGACCACTTAATTATTTTTTTTTTAAATAGACAATGTGTAAACTATGTAGAAAAGTTTTCTTTACACGTATCTCTCAGTATCTGCAATATTTGAATTTGCTGTTTATCAATTAATTTGTGTTTTTTGTTTTACATACATTCGTATTCATGTCACACAATCCAGTTGAGAAAAAAACAAATTATTGAATTTCCTCTGATTTTAATTTTACTTACTATATTTTGAGTAAAAAAGAACAGAAATTTCAAATAGTCTAATTTATAATAGTGTTTAATATTCATGTACTGTACATTTTTTTTGTTTATGCAGTCTATTACTATGCATATTTAGTTACTGCTTCTTCTCTTGCCAGCTCTCAAGCTTCAGATCTTCTTACTGATTGTGAAATGAACCAGTCATATCTTAAATTTATGTTAATAACATAGTAGTCTCATTATATTTTATAGGATTCTAAATAAAACTTACCACTTAACAGCTTAGTTTGAGAGTTTAACAACCACATGAAAATTATAGTATGCAAATAAAGCAGCATTTAAATAATAAAAATAAAATATTTTTATTAAAATTAGAGATCTCTGCACCTTCAGCAAATAATACGCATTAATAATGTATTTCTTATAACTGCACAGGTTTAGTTTTGAAACATGTCAATGCGTCTGTTGTTTTTTTAACACTGAAATAACTTTTATTCTAATTGTAGTGTCCCAGTATATTACTTCTATTTCCTTGAAAGATATGCAACGATAAAAGATATTAAGCACCATATATATATATATATATATATATATTTTCATTTACACCTGCTTAGACTTAATGAAAAGTACTGTGAATTAATAATAATTAGAATAAAATATAAATATAATATAGTGTGTACAATTATGGCCATGTAGCAGACCCCACAATCCGATGCATTGTTGAAATGTACATGGTATATTCAAAAATCAGGGATTCGGCCTATGTTGAGAGCATGAATGCAAAAAGTTAGAGACAAATAAAAAAGTGAACCGAATTTGAGATTGTTTTTGAGTTTTTTTAGGCTTCATTCCGGTACATGCAATAGGCATGAGTTACTTATATGTAAATAAGTGATAATTAATTATCAATTAATTACCTATAAGTAATTTAATCATGTAACAATCAGTTAATACATGTAATTATGTTGTGCACCTTTTCCCTATGTTTAGGGTGGTAGAGCACACAAAAATACATAGAAAAGCTTAACTATAAATTAAACATATAGATCAATCGATATCTATGATGTCAGGATATTTATATCGGCAGACATTTTGTGCTAAAATAGAAATTAAAAGTGTATATTGCCAGAGCCACTCAGAACAGAGCGGACTCCATTTTGGATTTCAGGCAAGAAAGACAGTCTTTCTTTTCTGTAACTAGCCACTAGCTGAGCTTAGGAATGTGTTATGTAAACAAAGCAAGGATAGGGGATGGATCACTAAGTCCAGAGACAAGTATACACATATATATACTTATATACTATTATATTAATTACACATAATTCGTATTATGTTAATAATATAGACCATTCATGGATAAATATTCATGAAGAAATATCATATTATTTAATAAAAATTAGTGGAATAGAAAAATAATGTCTCACAGCTTCACTAGAAAGCCAGACACTAGTGATAAATAACACATAGTAATTCATTTTACTTTCTAGATCTTACACGTTCCCATTGTAAGCAATGGGTGAAATTAAGGTTTAGACGTGTCAGAAAATATATTTAAAGGTATATTGCCGACATGATGTCTGAGACAAGAATAGGAAAAAACAAAGAAAATGCTTTGAACTGACACGTCTGGCGATTGATAGCAGTCATTATAGATAAGCCAAATTATGTCAGAATCGTCATCAAAATTAGTTAACTCCTTCCTGGATAAGAAATTTTGGTGATGTAAGGGCGCCATCTATTGACCAAAAACTAGATAATACTAGATAAACTAGACACACCTACAGTTTCCAATTCGCCTTATCAACTAATGACATACAGAGAAGCTGGCCCTTTAAAAAGTAAAGACAAAAGGAAGAGGAGATTCAGAGTCAGTTTCAGACATTCAGGGAGATTGGGACATGCAGATATTCAGGACACTCTGGGACTAACACTTAACTCTCATACTCTTTGACTTAACTCAAGAACCACCTCCTGAACACTTGGAATTTTACTATAACTTTCCAAACCAATATCACATTCTCTATCACATGCACACCTCCTTACAAACATTAACCACACTTCCAATAACTGGTAATTATGTTGGTTTTATTTAATTAATTTCAATTAATTAAAAATGTACTAATAGCAGGATATATGCCTGGATAAATCAAGGTCAGATTTCAATATTTAGAAATCTTAGTTAACTAAAGAATATATAGTTATAAACATTCCATTCTGCAGGTGGAATCAAGATAATTACATATTAACCTCCCTGGCGGTATTCCCGAGCGTGACTCGGGGTTAATTTTCGCTGCCAGAAGCGGTAACCCCGAGTCATGCTCGGGGTAGATAAGATGTACTTACCTCCGCCGCGATCCGCTTCGGGAGGATTGCCTCACAGCCCAGGCAGCCCTCCCACGGTAAATCAAGCCCCCGGGGGCCATGTGATCGCACTCAAAGAGCGATCACATGGCCCTCTATAGCTGGCTGTGGATCTGCCAGCAGGGGGACTGTTTGAAATATCAGACAGTCCCCCTGCTGGTGGGAAGTATAAAAAAATAAATAAAAGACAAGTGTAAAAATAAATGAAATATATTTTTATATATATATATATAATATGTATATATATTATATAATAATATATATACATATTATATATATGTAACGTCATACAAAGTGTATTTTAATATTAATATAAGTATATATATTAATATTAAAATACACTTAGAATGACGTTACATATATATAATATGTATATATATTATATATATAATAGATGTACATATATATATATATTATATATAAATACGTATAATTAAAATAATAAATAAATAAAATAATAAAATAAATAAATAAAATATTGAAACAAAATTTAATATAAATTATATATGCATATGTAATTTCATTCTAACTGTATTTTGTTATTAATATATATATATATCGGTAACAAAATACACTTAGAATGACATTCTATATATATCTATATATATCTAAAATACAAATAACCGCAAATATATATATATATATAGATAAATACATATAATTACATAAAAGATTACATTAGTATACACGTAGAATTTAAATACCTATAAATGCATATATATTAAAATTCTACATGTATATTTAAATAATCTTTTAACGTAATTATGTGATTTGATTAATTAAAATTTGATTGACATGCCTGACATGGGGGCGGAACTGTGCGGGTAATTCAAATGCAAAAAAATGGTACCGCTTTTGGTACACAATTCCTGACATAATCATACCACCAGGGAGGTTAATGTGATATTTATCACGTGTTATCATACCCCTGTTTTTATCCAGATGTATTGATTTGCTCTGAAATAAGATAGTGTATCTTATGTAGAGTTAAATTTGGCTTTTGTAAAATCTGGTAGATTATTCTTATTGGATGGTTCCAGGAAATTATTCATGAGCTGGTTTGAACATTATTTTAATTGAAAATAGCAATAGAATATTATATTATATGCCTAAGAGGATTCTAGCCAGTATTGAAAGAGTTAATCAGGATCTAACTGATAGCCAGGATTTTACGACTTCTAGCTGCGCTCTGAGGAATTCTGTGTTCTGTGTGAAGTTTTGCTTTCTGTGTTCTGTGTGAAGGACCCTCATAAAGTCTTGACAGTTGATGCTGTAGACGCTGAATTTGTTTAAACCATTGCCATATTTTGTATACCTATCTTATACTAAGCATTCACTGATTATTATCACGCATGTTACATATTATTATTATTATTTGATTATTATGTCACAATAAATTATATTTTTATAATCAAATTGTGATTTATTTGTATGGAGTAAAAATCCTCTAAAATTATCACGTTCTCTAGGATATAAGATAATTAAAATAGTGGGTAATTCTCAAGATATCAATTTTGATATAATACAAATTATTAAATTCATTTTTGATAATTTTTATGAAAATATTATTTTAATATTTATCACCCCATAAATATTGCCAAAATGAATTACATAGACAATAAAACAGAAGGAAAGCAATAATAATGCATATGGTAGCAGTTGGGAAAGAGTATTTATTACTTGCAGTTTGTCGATTTGTCTATCTATCTATCTATCTATCTACAGTATCTATCTATCTACAGTATCTATCTATCTACAGTATCTATCGATCTATCTATCTATCTATCTATCTATCTATCTATCTATCATAGCCCCACAATTATTATACCACTGAGGATTTTAGCATTCTAGTGAAAATGGACGTGTCAATTACACAAATGTGTTAACCGTTTGAGTCAGCTCTTTGCTCAGATACATGTATGTTTTCACTTTTTAAGTTCTATGTTTTTCATTCATGTAAGTAACAGTTTCACACTGCTGGTATTTCTAAATATTTTTATCTGAGAAATACTGTTTGTATATCTATGTATTGTATGTATTCTATGTAGACCACCTTTATCAGTCTCAAAATGCTCTTCAGCTCAGTCAAGATGACATTTAGTGCTCTTTCCTTACTACTATAGTCTGTACTTTTATAGATTACTTTATGTTTTGTTTCACATGTGATTCATAACTATGAAATATGCCTTATACTGGAGTTATAATTAAGTTAAATATGTCTATGTATTTTAGTCCTCCATAACTTTTCTAACAATTTTAAAGGAGTTGGAAATCTAGTTGTAGTTGCATTATTTGTCAAAGTGTACATTTACATATTGTTTTACTTTCAAGTATGAGTTTGCAGGGTCTGAACATTTTAATTAAATGTAGAAATGTATTTAGCAATATGTTGGAAATAAGTGATATTGATATATGTTGGACCATATTTAAAAGAAGAAAAACTACCACAACAAGATGACATGGTCTTAAATTAGAGGGACAAAGGTTTAAAAATAATATCAGGAAGTATGACTTTACTAAGAGGGTAGTGGATGCATGGAATAGCCTTCCAGCTGAAGTGGTAGAGGTTAACACAGTAAAGGAGTTTAAGCATGCGTGGGATAGGCATAAGGCTATCCTAACTATAAGATAAGGCCAGGGACTAATGAAAGTATTTAAAAAATTGGGCAGACTAGATGTGCCGAATGGTTCTTATCTGCCGTCACATTCTATGTTTCTATGTTTCTATATTGAATTAAACTGCCATTTTCTGTACTAAACTTGGCTTATGTAAAATGTTAATGTTTCTTCTACATTGGACTGAACAAAATAGTTATAACATTTGCTACATATTTAATATGTATATAAAAAACTGACAATCATATTAAACAAATCATATGGGTGATTTGTAATGTTTCATAATGTTTCATTCAATGTATAGTTTTCAGAAAATGGTGGTTCTCCTTTAAATTTTGGAGCAATATGACATAAGTAAATCTTACCATGTTCCCTATTTTTAATTAATGTAATTTTAATTTATTATGGCTATTAGTGCCTTGGAATCGTGGGGCTTATATATTTGGACTTAACAGTTAAAATTATTATCGAGAGTTTCACATAAAGGTTCATCTACAACACAACTAGAATACAAATGGAAATAAATAATATACAATAACATCATATGGATTCACTGCCATATGTGCTATTGTCTACCATTATCCAAAGAAACCTGAAATATTCAAGGTGGAGTTGATTGAACTGAAGATCTGTAACCACATCAAGTGTCATAAATAGATGAGTAATATAATTTACTTAAGTATTGAGATAAAAATTGCTGAAAGAATGAAAGAAAAAAATATCAGTTATCTTTTGAACCATGTAAAGAGATTAATATTAAACAGATAATAGTACATACAAGTAAATTCAATGAAAAATCTAATGAAATGTTTTTTGTTTTTTTGGCAAGATATATTATTTTCCTCTTTTTTGCATGTGAGTCTTCAATTGTTTGGTTTTATTTGTTGTTGATTTAACATTTAGAATTTCTGTATTGGTATTTTAATCTTTTTTTTATATATGTTTTAATTGCTGATATATGTTATGGTCCTTTATTCTATCAGCTATTTCATCTATTATCTGTGTAAGTTATATTATTCATCACATTCTAGCACATGGTGAAAGGGCACTTTTTAAAGGGGTACATTTTAAGAGTTACATTAAAGGGGCACTCCAGGTGGTCAGCTCACCTCATTATATATTATATCTTAAATGCATCCTAGTTTTCACAAAATCCTGAATGACTTATCTGATCTTTTAAAATATGTTTCTATTATTCAAATGCAAAGGACTCAGGAAAGACAATTGCACAATATTTAATAGTTAGAAAGAGATGCTAAGGATTGAAAGCATTCATTAGTATTATCCAGACACAAAATCATATAAATGTAGAAATAAAATGAAATAAAACCTGAAACATCAGAACTAGAAGAATTGTGTCAATGGTGAAGATGTTTAATTTTAATCTTTAGATTAGGTAATGGACCTTAGTGCATTGGCTTTGTAAAAAGATGCAGTTTCAGAACGGTAACTGACATAAATTCCAAAATATGCCACCTTAAGTATAGTTATTTTAACTGTCTTACAGAACAGCTGTTCCAATAGTCAATCATGTTCTTGGGCTAAATGTGTGTGAAGTTAGGCAACTTTCCTGTGAAGTTGCAAAGTATCCTTGTTGGTATAGTAAGCTATGTCTTGTTACTGCCACTTCTCTCTTTGTTGGTGACGTTTTTCCACATGAGGCATTTGTTTTCGTTGTTTAATTGTCATTAACACTTTTGTAATGAAGGTGATCCTTTTTTTGGGAAGCATTTCTATATAAATGCAACTGTAATAATTATACCAAATGCATACTTAATAAAGTAAATTACATGCCATTATTTTATAGCCTTGTTTTATTCATTTAGTTTGAGCTCCAACATAATAATATGCACTTTTTACAGTCCCATTTACAGTGCAGGAATAAGTTGATTTTAATGGCCGTTGAAGCATTATTCTGCAGACATGAAATTAAATCCTTCAATCAGATTTCAGAATTTTAGAAAGACAATTTATAAGAGCAGCTGCATTTCCAGTTTAATAAATTATATTAGCTCTGTCTAGAATAATTGAACATTTGGCCAATACATATGTTTTACTGTAGGTATAACTTTTAATTTTTAAATTATAGCTGGCACTAATTAAGATTTTCAGTTGTTTTTAAAGATAAAGTGAAAATGTAAAAGTCTCAGGAAAGCAAGCTGTACAGTTTTAGGTAAACTATTCAGAAAGAAGAAACACAATAGTAAATCTATAACAAGATTATATATGGAAAAGGTTAACATATAATATACTTTTGAAATGAAACAACAAAGAAGGGGTTAATTCTGATCCTATATTGCAAAGAAACATAAGTACAAAAAAAGTTTCCTAACACAAATCATTCTTTTAATATTAAGACCATATGATTATAAGCTAAACTTTCTTAAGAAATGTGAATAAACAATAGACAATGTAAATCTTTCTAATTAACCGGATTCTCCTAAGGAGGGTAATGCAAATATCCTGCTGTAAGAAAGTAATACAATGAAAATACAAAGAACAATGAAATATAATGCTCAACATTTGCTGAGAATTATGTACTTGTTTAATATTAACCTTTTGATTGCATTATATGGTTACTTTATATTTATGATGTTATTTAGTGATGTCCCGAACGGTTCGCCGGCGATGTTATGAGATGCTTCTTTCTCCCAGATATTCTTCTAGTACTGTTCAGTCTGAGCTCTGGGTTGGTCTTGCGAGGAGATGTGGTGGTTACCCTGTATCTGTGCATACACCTTTGATGGTTATTTGGTAAAGAGGGTATTGATTCTCTTAGCCTCTGCTTCTCTAGTGTATCTGCTACCATTATGCTATCCAGTTGTTATAAATATATATATATATATATATATATATATATATATATATATATATATATATATATAAAATCAGACAATCAGACAATAGACAATAAGAGTAGTGATGTCCCGAACTGTTCGCTGGCGAACGTATGCGATGTTCGGTCCGCCCCCTATTCGTCATCATTGAGTAAACTTTCACCCTGTACCTCACAGTCAGCAGACACATTCCAGCCAATCAGCAGCAGACCCTCCCTCCCAAACCCCCCCCCACCTCCTACACAGCATACAATTTAAATTAATTCTGAAGCTGCATTCATTTTTTTATTATTATTTTTTTTGTGGTCTTTCAGCCAAATTTACTAATACTAAGTAAAAATTACTTAGTATTAGTAAATTGTGCCCCTACTCGCAATACCGCGAGTAGGGGCATGTCTATTAAACAGTGAGCAGCCTGTGGCTGTTCCAAAGAACTTTCCCACGCTGTGTAAAATGACACAGAGCACTCTGCCCCGCCCTGCAATTAGGCTCAGAGCACTCTGATTGGTGGATTTCAAACCAACCAATCAGAGTGCAGTGACAGGTAAATGTAGAGACTTACCTGTCAGTCTCTTCATTTACCTGTCAGAGCATTCTGATTGGATGGCTTAAACCCACCAATCAGAGTGCTCTGAGCCTAATTGCAGGGCAGGGCAAGGCTTTATAAGCCTTCCCCCGCCCTGCAGAGCTCAGTCTGCGCGGAGCCCTCGCCGGGTGAAGATGGATTATTTTTTTTGGCGCTTGTTTTTTTTTTTTTTTATTGCGTCGGTTATTATGGATATTTATTTGGCCTTTTTTGGGGCTGAAAAAAGAAGATTTTAGAAGAAAGAAAACATAGAATGGTAAGTTATTATTTTTTTTACAGGTTCTTAGTTAAATGCCCCCCCTCATTATTTTTAGGGTGAGGGGGGTAGATAGGGGCATCATTTTTTGGGGGGGGGGGTGACTAGGGGTTAAGGCCCCCACCTGGCGCTCAGGGTTGGGGGCCGGGGGGAGGACAATAGGTCCCCCCCTATTGGTATTTAGGGCTGTATATCCGGAGGAGGTTTGGTATAACCATATATACCCAGGCTGTTGTGATTTGAGCCTATCTCCAGGCTCTTCACCATGTGAGTTGGACATATACTCCCCCTTACATCTTATCTAAAGTGCATTGACATACTGCACCATTATGTCTCTCACTTTTTTTTTTAGACCTAATGTCATATACAAGTGATATTTGATTTTCCCAATTGCTTTAGGGGTAAGATATTGAATTTAGCGCTCCACTGAGGGACCTTTTTGTGGCGGCACTATCCACCAAGTTCACCCTTTCTTTGTATCTATTTGTGTAGGATTGGGATACCTTCACGTGTGTTGAACTGCTTGTGCTATATATACACCACGGTTAAGCGCCTTTTTATATAACACAGACCCTTTGTTTTGTTTCAATATTTATACTGTGTCTACAGCGTCTAATTCGACATATACAGCAAAACCTGAATATTGTCCACACCAAATGTCTGGCCAGGATTTTAAAAAAATAAATAAATCACGACGGGGCGGGGCTTACGTGTGGCGGGGGCGGGGCTAAAAGTGCCGTGAAACTGCTGCAGGGGAAGCAGGAAGGAGTCCCTGCTTCCCCCAACAACCAGAATCCAGGATCTGCAGGATCTGCACTACTCCCACCTCCATAATGAACAGAGGTAACTATGTGTGATTGACTGACAGTGTGTGTGACTATCTGTGTTTTTGACTGTCTGCCTGTGTGTGCGTGACTGTCTGTGTGTTTGACTGTCTGCCTGTGTGTGTGACTGTCTGCCTGTGTGTGTGTGTGACTGTCTGTGTGTTTGACTGTCTGTCTGTGTGTGTGTGACTGTGTGTTTGACTGTCTGCCTGTGTGTGTGACTGTCTGCCTGTGTGTGTGACTGTCTGCCTGTGTGTGTGTGACTGTCTGTGTCTTTGACTGTCTGCCTGTGTGTGTGACTGTTTGTGTGTTTGACTGTCTGTGTGTGTGTGTGTGTGTGTGTGTGACTGTGTGTGTTTGTCTGTCTGTGTGTGTGTGACTGTCTGTGTGTTTGACTGTCTGTCTGTGTGTGTGTGTGACTGTCTGTGTGTTTGACTGTCTTCCTGTGTGTGTGACGGTCTGCCTGTGTGTGTGACTGTCTGTGTGTTTGACTGTCTGCCTGTGTGTGTGACTGTCTGTGTGTTTGACTGTCTGCCTGTGTGTATGACTGTCTGTGTGTTTGACTGTCTACCTGTGTGTGTGTGACTGTCTGTGTGTTTGACTGCCTGTGTGTGTATGACTGTCGGTGTGTTTGACTGTCTGCCTGTGTGTGTGTGACTGTCTGTGTGTTTGACTGTCTGCCTGTGTGTGTGTTACTGTCTTTGTGTTTGGCTGTCTGCCTGTGTGTGTGTGACTGTATGTGTGTTTGACTGTCTGCCTGTGTGTGTGACTGTCTGTGTGTTTGACTGTCTGCCTGTGTGTGTGTGACTGTCTGTGTGTTTGACTGTCTGCCTGTGTGTGACTGTCTGTGTATTTGACTGTCTGCCTGTGTGTGTGACTGTCTGCCTGCGTGTGTGTGACTGTCTGTGTGTTTGACTGTCTGCCTGTGTGTGACTGTTTGTGTGTTTGACTGTCTGTCTGTGTGTATGTGTGTGTGACTGTCTGTGTGTTTGACTGTCTGCCTGTGTGACTGTCTGTTTGTTTGACTGTCTACCTGTGTGTGTGACTGTTTGTGTGTTTGACTGTCTGTCTGTGTGTGTGTGTGTGTGTGACTGTGTGTGTTTGTGTGTGGCTGTCTGTGTGTGACTGCCTGTGTGTGTGGCTGGCTGTCTGTCTGTGTGTGTGTGACAGGGTGTGTGGGAAGGAGGGAAGGAGTGGGGATAGAGGGGGTGGGAAGGGGGGGACGCTGTGAAGATTTTTTGCACAGGGCGCCCAAAGGCCTAAGGCTGGCCCTGATGACATCCTCTTATTTGTAACGAACCTTACGAACTCCATTCCCAATTTACTCAGCCTACGGGACACTTATGGTCAAGTTTCTTACTGTAAAAATAACTCCTCCGAAACTCAAGCACTCCCAATTAATCTACCAAAAGCTACGACAGACACACTGACACAAAAAAAACCTTTGACTGGCGCAATAAATCTCTCTCATATTTGGGGATTTAACTGACCAAATCCCTGCACCATCTCCTACAAGAAAACCACGTCCCGGTGCTACATAAGATTAGATCTCACATGACACAATGGACCTATATGGAGGTGTCATGGCTGGGCCGCACTAGTTCGATAAAGATGTTGATTCTCCCACACATACAATACTTGTTTCGCATGATACCTAGTATACTACTACTTCCTTTGGGATCCTGGGTCCTGGTTTATGATAAGCTAAAGACATTCCTCGCTGTGCAGGATGAGTTCTCCTTGCCAACACAAGACCCATTTCTCTATCTGAGAGTTAAAAATATCCTACAAATGAACACGATTAACACGCCTAGCCTGACGCACCCTCCCACACTTAACTAATACTGACCAAGAAGGCACTCTCTCTCGGCTATACTGCGCTATTATGTGAAAGGGCTCTAGACAAATTACCTTGTATGATACAATGGACATGGGATATGGGGAGGGAGGTCTCATAACCCCGGTGGTAGACTTCTATGGAGCACACCAAGCAAGCCTCCAGCAGTTTCTCCTTGTGGGAAATGTACTGCAAAATGACCATGAGATGGTATTTGGTGACAGGTTGTCACATATTTACAGTACCACCTCTCCACAATGCTGTAGGTGCAAAGATGCAGAAGGGACAATGCACCATATATTTTGGGAATGCACAGCTTTAGCACGCTTCTGGAAACAAATCTAGATGACTGTCCATAGCATAACCGCCCTCACTATCCCTCTTTGACCTAAGAATTACATACTCCACATCATACTTAGTGTCCAGAGCTTCTTCTTTTTTGACTCATTAGTTGCAATATAATCTCCTTGCTGGGAAGTTCTTGAATGAAAACACAGGCAACAATGAACACAAACATAAATGGCAGAATGCAGACTTTGTGCCAATCATTCCAAGTAACGATTTAATAGTGGTGTCTTAACTATGTTGTACCCTATTGGGATAAGTAAATGTCTACACATCCCCTGAGAATTCTTTCTTCACAATCAGCGCACTCCTGATTCACAGATAAACACAATATCACTGCTGTATTTCATTGATATAACCTAAATATCCTCCAAAACAAGGCAAATTCACCACTCTTACAATTTAAGGGGACACTATAGTCACCAGAACAACTATCGCTTATTGTATTATTCTGGTGAGTAGAATCATTCCCTTCAGTCTTTTTGCAGTTAACACAGTTTTTTTCAGAGAAAAGGCAGTGTTTACATTACAGAATAGAATGAATCTCATGCACACCAAGAGTAATTGCACATAATAAAGGTTTGTTTATTTAATAAATGCACATCAACAAAGTGCATATGTGCAAAACAATACAAAAACATAAAAATATATACAAAACTGCATGAATAACAATAAAGTGCTCTAGACTTAAAGTGCTTAACCATATAAACCCATTGTAACAGATGTCCTGTTCCTGGATATTACTTTTATTTTTGCCTGGATCGGTACACGAACCCAACCGAACAGATTTGCCCGAGCTGGTACGTATACTGAATATTGTACCGAACCTTAGGACCACCCAAAGCAGTCATGTGCCGCCAGTTGACCGTTGCTCTAACTTCAACTCTGAACGTTCTAAGTGGTTCACTGGGTGGCCGTCGATTCGTATACACGAACACGTGGCGGCGGCCATCTTGATTTGTCGAACGCGTCCAGCAGTGTTTGTTCGTTGATTGTATGGAACTATTTTCGGACACT